>NC_066273.1:12402608-12702934 GCF_905404315.1 Leptidea sinapis
TCAGCTGTACGTCCTGCTCGTCCCTTATATTATTTAAAAAAAATGTAAGAAAACGCATGATTTGATAGCAATTCCGAAAGCTTTATGAGAGGACGAAGCTGTGGAATGAGCTTCCGTGTGCGGTGTTTCCGGGACGATACGACATGGGTACCTTCAAGAAAAGCGCGTACACCTTCCTTAAAGGCCGGCAACGCTCTTGTGATTCCTCTGGTGTTGCAGGAGAGTGTGGGCGGCGGTGATCACTTAACACCAGGTGACCCGTACGCTCGTTTGTCCTCCTATTCCATAAAAAAAAAAAAAAAAAAAAGAGGAATTCGCATGTATGAATGAAGGCATAGAAAGTTAACACCTAGAAAGTAGAACCTCGTTAAGTCGAACCTCGATTAGTTGAAAATTTCCAAATCTCGAAAAAATGTTTTTTTCCCTTCCCTTCAAACACCAAAACTTCCGTTACTCAAAATCTCAACCCTTTCTCTATTAGTAGAATAATCAGTGAGTCCCTCCAAGCCATTTTAGTACATATCTTATCTCCATAAATTGAAAAATTTTTTTTTACCTCTGTATCTCGAGCATAGCAATGTTTTATTTTACAACCTTTTCAACTCTATTATTTGAGAACTCTATTATTTATTACCTCTGTAGTTCGAAGAAAAATATGTTACCGACCTTAAGAATTTGCCGATAGTATACAATTTAGAATTACCACGAATTAATATACTTTAACATGCGTTTGCTTTCTTGGTGTCAGGTGTTTGATTTTATTATTTTTGTTTAATATTATAATTTCTGGGAAGAGGTGAGACAGTTGCTCATGGGCATCCGCAACACCAGGGATCAAGAAATGCGTTGCCGGCCTTTAAGTTGGGAGTATGTTCCGAGTTTGAAAGTTCTTAAGTCATATCGGTTCGGGAAAACAGCAAGTAACTGATTCCAAGTTGTCATGCGAGGTAAGATGTTTCTCGCAAAATCATCTGAACAACTCATTTGACTACTACCCGTGAAATATGCGGTCAAAAGTTGAAGAGAGAGCCCACATCTCTACGAAACGGCAAAAATCAAGCTGATCGGAGATTACTTTATCGATTAATTGATATTTAACTAATTTCTTTACAACTTTCTTGACTTGGATTTTCATTGTTGTTTTTTTTATCATATTATGCACTTTATTAACATCGTAGTTATGAAGTAGTTTAGAATTTAGACAATCATATAATATACTATTTTCTTTTTTTTTAATCTTCTCGCATGTTGTGTTTTCTACTTCTTATCTTTATTATCTAACATTTTTCTTTCTTGTTCCTTCAGGTGATGGTTTTATTTTTATTAATATTTACTTTATGCACTTGTGATTGGGTAGTGACTATCTCAAAATTTTAATGCCAGTTTTTATTACGATTGGTAACAAAAAATATAAATTTTCCACAAGATATACAATTAAAGATGTAAATGTAAAAATCTTATTCGGTTTGTTTCGGTACAGTTCTTTGATCTTATTATTAACTTAGTCAAATGTTTTGAGTTTTCTTTTGTGTTAATTCCGCCAATATTTGTCTTTAAACTATTCGACACGTATTTCGCCTCTACACGAGGCATCCTTAGGAGATGTTAACTCGCCAAACTCTGGCACGAGACGAGGCGAATATTGGCGGAATTTACACTAAAGAAAACTCAAATCATTTGGATAATTATGGATTTCAACAAAGTAACGCCTACTTCAATAAATTTTATTAACTTTATTTTATGAAATCTGATATAGTATGACTTTAACAAGACTTTGTTGTAATATTAATGACAAAAGCCTCAAGTATTCGTGATGATATTTTCATAGACACTCGTAGAACCTGAACAAATCTTTTATTTTTATATTGGTATTGTCACTTATCAATCACTGCATCTCTTCACTAACTGCACAGCACGATGCAAGTTGCCAGGACCAGTTGTCGGGACCAGCACGGGGAAGTATCCCATGTGGTCGTTCAAGCAAACAGAGAACAGATGTGTACCGTTCTATTACACTGGTGATGGTGGGAATGACAACATGTTTGAAAGTGAACAGGACTGCGTAGAAGCATGTCCTAGTGCCTATGGTAATTGCTTTCTATATAATCATTTTGTATTATAAAGTCAATCGAAATGCTTTATAATGTAATCAGGAATCTTCGAAACTGCTTTTTATTTCTTCGCATATATTTTAGACTAATTCTTATTCATCAAAGCATCTATAATTTATATTAACTCTCTATTCTACTTTTCATGTGATTATTTTATTATATTTTGCATGTCGTGCCTCTTGATTAAAGATTATAGGGGCCTCCTATAGCTGGGAATCCAAGAGTTGGATTCTTGTAAGTTATTGGGAGAATTTTCACACGCATCCGATCCGTACCCGTAAAAATACGGTCCGGTGTAGTCTTAGAACTATTTCTAATATTTGAGGGAAAGAAATCGGATGATGAAGCCGGATCTAGTGCGTATAATAGAAATAGTTCTACGAATACTTCTGACCGTTTCACGGATACGGAACGTATTCGGATCGGACGTAGTGCGAAAGCGCTCTAACTCAAAACCCGGCACCAATTATCATCATAATCTCACAACATTACAAACAATATAATCTACTACAAGGATTGCGCTTTAGCGATTCTTAGGAAAATTTTCCCTCAGCTGAAGAAAATTGCAGATCACTCGAATGTTGTAAGAATTTTGGGTATTTACTTCAAACTTTCATATTCATTCATATATATATAAGCAGGAAACGGTATTATAATTTAGATGGTGTTATAATAAATCTTTATAACTACATTTTGTACGTATTTGTTTGTTTTTATACAGTTCCAGATGTATGCACCTTGCCAGCCCACCCAGGTGACTGCGACCGCTATGAAACACGATGGTTCTTCGATACGAAGCTGACAAGGTAAATATATTTATTCTTCGTGTTCAAAAGACACAACCATTGAGGTAATGTATGTATATCGGGCTAAGTACTTTGCCACATCATCTCTGGACATTGCTGGAACGTGAAGTCCCCTCCCGTTCCCCTTTCACCCCCTCGCGATCGTCCTGTTTCGTTCACGACTGCAACACTCTGAATTCTTGGGTTTTACAAGAAACCTGCGCGGCATTTCATTGTTATGGGCAGGGTGCATCAATTGCCATCAGCTGAACGTCCAGCTCGTCTCATCTGGCACGAGACCTGTGCCAGATTGTGGCGAGACTGAGGATGCCTCGAGTGTCGAATTGTTTAAAAACAAATATTGGCGGAATTAACACTAAAGAAAACTTAAATCATTTGTATAATTATGGATTTCCGCAAAGTAACGCCTACTTCAATAAATTTTCACCCCTAATTGTCTTAAAAAGGGGCCTGAACTTTACCCAACGTGTGGGGAATATACTAGCGCATTCATTTCACCATACGATTCTTCATTGTCTTAGGTGTCGTCAATTCTACTACGGTGGGTGTGGAGGAAACGAGAACAACTTCGCAACAGAGGCCGAGTGTGAGAACAGATGCTCGGAGGAGGCAGCTGTCACCACCACAGTGCAGCCCACCAATCGCTATTGGAACGGTATGTTAAAATATGGCACTCAATATAAATAATAGCTGTGTTTGAAACTTATAAATCAAATTCAAATATTTTTATTCAAAATAGGGTATGATATCTCTTATTGACAGTCAAAAACCACCACCCATTCAAAAAAGAAGAATGGGCGCAAGAAACTCAGCGGGCTTCTTTTTTATACATAAAAAATTGGTTAGAATATAATATCGTACAATAAAATTTATTATTTACTAGCCTGAGGGTGCTTGCTCATGGCCAATATGTGGATTCATGTAGAAAGTCATTTATTTTATAGTAACCTTTACCACACAAACGTTTTTTAACATTTCGTAATACATTTGTTTTGAACATTATCTGGGATCTTGTTGTAAAAGCATAGATGTACAATGACCCATAAAAGACTTACTAACGAGCCGAGTAGTAGGCATATTAATTTGCGAGGAGATTGAATATATAAGTACTTACTGACCTTAGTTTCTATGGTCTGTAGAAACATGATGAAACGGAAGAAGTTAGTAAAGATTACGAACTTAATTTTACGGAATTATCTAAATGATGAAACTGCAAACAAAATTTACTGTTTTTAGTTTTATTAGTGACAAAAAGTTACGATCTACATTAATTATAATATCTATATCGCACCTTTAATAATATATCATTTATATAAATATGATATTCATCATTAAAAATATCATTGTTATTTTTCTCTTCTTTTTAGTCTTTTTGCTCCATAATGGTGTAGACCTCTTGCTACTCTTCTCTTGAGCCACGAGCATTCAGTTCATTTCTGTTACACTTTTAATGCTATCTTTCCAACGCATTTGCTGTTGGTCGCTTCTCATCCCAAGTCTACATGCCACTCTAGAAGACTATCTAATATCTGAATATGATGTATTCAGAACACTAATTAATTAAAATTAACACTTTTTATAAGGTACGTGCTCTTACTTGTAACGTGTACTTACTCATAGAAGAAGAAATTAGTGACTTTTGGTTACTATGACTACAAAAAAAGTTATTACGTTGTCATGAGTATAATGCGCAGTGGAAGCGTGCTGGGCCCATAACCTGTTATATGAGATAGAGCAGAGTATCAGCAGTAGGCTATGAGCAAATCAGTGCATTCACCATTATTTAATATAAGAAAACAATTTTATAAATTAATTACAACTTTTTATTCTCATGACAACAATGATATTATATACAATAAAGAGGTAGATATCGCACTAGCGCGCGCAAAATGTTGTAGACAAATTCAGACAATTGTTGTAATTTCATTTAGTCGGCTAATAGCAGCGAGCTAAGCCGAACGTTTTCGTGGCGTGACAATTATAATCTAAAATGCCAACCTGTGTGTTAAGAAAATGTAAAAACTATGTTTGCAAGATATATAAGAGTGAGGGTATTTCATACCATACGAAATTATATAAAAGAACATCGTATTTGTATTTTATCACGATTTTATTTCTTAATAGCTGACCCAGCAAACGTTGTATTGCCGATATTAAAATCGCGATACAAAAGTAACTGTTGATCGTAGATGGGTGAAAATTTGAAGTTGTATGTATTTTTTAATGTTGACTCATAATCAAACAAATTTAAAAAAAAATGTCACAAAAATTAAAAAAAAAATCGTGTGGACCACCCTTAACATTTAGGGGTATGAAAAATAGATGTTGGCCGATTCTCAGACCTACTCAATATACTCACAAAATTTCATGAGAATCAGTAAAGCCGTTTCGGAGAAGTACGGGAACGAACATTGTGACACGAGAATTTTATATATAAGATTTACAAATAAATCTCGAATTATTAACGTGGTGGTTCGAGCAAGATAGAGAATATGATCTCAACTGCAGCGCGACAAGGACAAATAGTATGTGTCATAGATTAATCAACCAGAAGTGAAATCGTAGGCAGAATACATAGTGGTTGTAACCGCTTTATTGCGGAACTTGAGTTTTCTTGTTAGTTAGTGAGCGTCTTTCTTAAATAATATTATGATGATTATAATAAGTTCTGGCTTTCAAGGTCTTATAATAACGGTGGTATAGAATGAGATTAGTAATAGCAGGCTATTTGATATTTTATTAGTACTTAATCTTGGAATGTATGTAACGTACTTAGAGGTCTACTCGCAAAATCGACAACGACATATTTGGAACGATACGATAATACTCCGAATATACCGCAACTACCCTGTCTGCTGCGGGATGATCAAGGTATTATATTTTAGGACAATTTAGGAAATTATGTTGTAGGGTAAGTAGCGGACGTAGACAGTAAGTGCTATCTGTTTGCGTAGGAGTTTTTTCAGTAAAACTGCCCTTTCGGTATATCCCATGCTAACTGCAGAAGAATCAATGGATCATTTTCTGTTTCTCCCATTATCTTATTGTAATAAAATCTCAACAAAAATACATTCATAAATAATATAATATACAAGAAATTATAATTGTAAACTTAAAACTTTTTGGGAGCCGTCGTTAGTAAAATTGTAAAAATGGAACCCTTACTGTTAATACATTTCGGTTTTGTTTTGATATGTCTGTATGTTTTTTATTATTTTATGTACAAATAATTTATATCATCAATATGGCTTTATATTTTAATCAACATTATTATTTTTTTAAATCAATAGCACCTAATTTACCTAATTTAAATGTAGTTTTACTACTTTATAACTTTTATTACATGAACTCACGAATTAGACATGACTCAGTAAAAAATCATATCTGGTGAATGATTCTGTGTTTTTATTATGCAAATACGGAGCAATTAGCAAATTAGACTTATCTCTTTTTCACTTGAGATAATTGCATTTACTATCCTTCTTTGACGTGTAATCGTAATGTAGTGTGCTATTGCAATGTTAAATTATTCATGTGTGCGTTTGTGTATCATTTACAAACACCGAATGTTGTCTAGGTAACCTATCTATACTTTTAAATATCATTGCATGACAACGTAATTACTTTTTTTGTAGTCATAGTAACCAAAAGTCACTAATTTCTTCTTCTACGAGAATGTGTCAGTCCCAAAAGAAGATCCAGTCGGCCACTAGCCAACATATCAGATTCATGACTTTACATTCTTCCAGATTATTGCGTGCCCGAAGCGGATCCAGGACCATGCACCCAGTTTGAGGAGATGTGGGCTTTCAGCGTGACGAGCGGCACTTGTAAAAGATTCCGCTTTGGAGGCTGTGGTGGTAACAACAACAGATTCCCCGACCTGAAAAGGTGTTTGAGCATCTGCGCGCCAGACCAAGGTAAAAACCACCGAGTAGCAATATACTTCATATTCTAAACTAAATTTTATATTAATTTTCTCTGAGCACCGAGCAGAACTTAGCCAAGGACCCTTTCACTTGATCGCATCTGATAGGGAACAGTCCACGGACTGCTTTGTCTTTAGTCTTCCCAACTACGATCAGCCTTTCAAAGCTTTCATCTCTCTTCCTCAAGGGCAAGGACAAGTTTAGATATAGTAGCTTTAGCAAAATTTATGAACGATGTGGGACTCAACGGAACAACAGTGGGACTCGAGAGGTCGCTGGTTCCAGTCCCGCGTAATTCATTAAGTTTGGTTATAAATTTATTTGTTTCGTTTGTATTGTGTTGTAGAAGTGTGCCAACAGCCCATGCAAGCGGGCCCGTGTCAAGGATCCTTCATGAAATGGTTCTTCGACGCAGCTACCGGATCCTGCTCTCAGTTCACATACGGAGGATGCCAAGGAAATGACAATCGGTAACATTTTTTTGAAGTGTACTTGTTTAGGCGCGTTATGAAAAAATGATGAGAGTGAAATTTTAAGATGCGCGCGCATCACTGTAACACAAAAGTAACAGGTTGAAGTTGGTTCTTGAAATTTTGTGACATTTGCGTCATTCGCTATTATTTTTTTGGTGTCTTCGTCTTATTATTAAGACAGACAAAGGGTTCAAGCCCATACAGCCGTATTCATTATTTATTAATTAATTGTCACAGCCATCTTTGCAAGATTTTTACAGAATTATTCTTTCTAAAAACGTAGAATAGCACGAGGAATAAATTACTTTAATGATATTTGCTTCGTTAGGCCAAAGAAGTAAAATACACACTTTATTAAAGGTCCATCATCACAGGGTACACATGTTCGTAAAATTATAAACAATGTCCAAAAATCGTATTCCTGCAATTTTAATGCACATAAACATTCAAACAATTTAATTCCATTCCCGACTCGTGGTCACACCTGTTTGTCACACCAGTGTGACTACGAGTAAGTTTTTTTCCTCGTTGTCATACCAAGGGTTTTCCTACAACCTGTTGGTAATTGATATAAGTGATATTTCTATTCTCATGATCTCGACTTTCTCGAAAGTTTAGATAACGACTGATGATGAACGGAAAATGTATTTTCCTCGTCTTCACACCACGGGTTTTATTACACCTTTTATATCTTAACGTTAGTGGTGTGATAAGTACAATCTGTCAAAATAGGCAAAGATGTATAACTTTTGTACATAGGTATATTACTTAACGTAGTATTTCCATAAAATGGCCTAAACATATATTATTAATCATTAATTAGTTTCTTTTGCGAACAATAACCAATTTATCTTTTTAACTTAACTCAATTTCAATTTTGTCTTTTTCCTTGGCCTTTTTTCAATGTCAATTTCCATGTCCTCCTTTAAGACAGTGAATAGTTTATAAACTGTCACATAATTTTTGTGAATTATTTTGTTAAGTCTGGAGTGCCAACTTTCACAAATATTATTTTGTTCTGTGTCTTTTCTGTTAAGGTTCCATTCTGTAATGAAACTTTCATGTTTGAGCCAGTACTTCTTCATGTACGTCAAAAAATCTTTTACTTTGCCAACCGAGGCACTCATATCTGCAATAGTTATAAATATACGCAATATGTTGTATTCAAATCTATATACAAGTCATAAAAGCTAGTTTTACAATAAACTAGACAATATCATGATCATAACTATCAGTTGGCTGTTCTCTCTGCTTTTGATGTCATCAATTGACATTCGAGTAAAAAGTTTATCGATCATCTCTGCAGGTTTGACTCTCGCGAGGACTGTGAGCGGCGTTGCAGATCTCAAGAACCCGAGCCTGTTAGAACTACCACCATATCGCCGGTAATTGTATTACGGATTAAACAAACCCTGTTCAATTTAACCCCCAAAAGTTTTTAAAACCGGTTAGAAACTTCTTTAATAAGGTATCAACCTACCACCGGTTAAATTATGAATGTAGTGGTAACATTCAACTATGAGTCCTCTTCATATTATTACTATTTTTATGAGTGTTCATGTAAAATGTGTTATTTGTTAGGTGCCTTGATAAATAAATACTGGGTCTCGAAATTTCGAGCAATTATCATTTCCGACGTCACTTGGTAGGCAAAGCCGAATTGAGTTCTGGGTTGTAGATATGCCATCCCAAATTCTAGCGCTCTACAACGCGCAGGTCCGACGACACATGAAGCATTTTCTTTATCTCTGAGCATCCCGATATCAGCTCGAATTATCTATCTGAACGCGTGAATTGTAAACTACTTCAATTATTGGGTTTCCAGGGGATACTGTAGAATAGAGAAATTTCTTCATTGTATCTTAGCTTAGTTGTGTTTTAGCTGCTTAACCTGATTCCAGCCACCGAATTTATCTTTCGCATGACACGCCACAAACTTAGATATCATCCCCGCCATCAGGATGTGTGTCGCTGTTTCACAGTACGGTTTTCAGGGACATTACGATATGGGCACCTTCATAAAACACGCGTTACCCTTCCAAAAGTATCCTGTTTCTGTGATTCCTCTGGTGTTATGAGAGAGAAATGTTTACGGTGATGACTAAGCATCAGATGACCTTATATCATCTTCTTCCGGATTTCCTTAACGTGTTTTTTCGCTAACAGGTACCAAAGATAATTTACGAAGAATGTCAGATCTCGCCTGAGCTCGAGGAGTGTCAGGGTTCAGCAACTACGGTGTGGTACTTGGATCCCTCACGGCGTGCCTGTGTTCCCCACGACAACGCAGACAACGGCAAACTCTGCAGACTCACAGGAGTCTACTTATCAGAGGAGGAATGCGAGCGGTTTTGTGGAGCTTTCGAGGGCATTGGTAAGTCACCAGATCATAATATATCCATATATTTAAGAGATTTATGACTCTGATCGCATCACGATATATTGGACCACTGAATCTTTAGTAAGAGCATCTTTCGTCGAGCTGTGATCAGCTGAGGACAGATTGTTTTTTTCTGTTTGTCCGTTGGTCGGTTTGTTCGTATGTATGTCCCGGAAAATCACAAAAACTACAGAAGACATTTAATTCAAATTTTTATGAATATTAACAATAAGCCGGGAGATTTTAGAACAACGAACAAATATTTTACCAGTAGGAGGCTCCTTTGTACATGATGCCGGATAGATTATGGGTACCACAACGGCTGGGCAAATGACACTTAACATCTTATGTCTCAAGGTGACGAGCGCAGTTGTAATGCCGCTCAGAATTTTTTGGTTTTCCAAGAATCCTGAGCGGCACTGCATTGTAATGGTCAGGGTGTATCAATTACCGTCAGCTGAACCTCCTGCTTGTCTCGTCCCTTATTGTCATAAAAAAAACGCCATTTAGCGCATTCACATCCAGGGGTGTATTCTCCCAAAGTTGATACTCGAATAATTCTGTGAACATTGTCATAATAATGTTATTATTAGTACGTAGGTTCCTGTAAGATTTGAATGATTGAATGAAAGTTTGATACATGCAATATACGATCATTTAAATTAATACAGTTTATTCTTTATTACTTTCTATTAAATATTTAATATTATTTAAACATGATTCATATATTGCATGCACTTTACAAGTAATTTGTTATATATATTACCGTAATAGTGGCCGTTGAGTTTCTTGTAAGTTCTTCTCACGAGCTCTACTTTTTCCGAACTTATGGTAGATTCAGTAATTTAAAAGATATATTTATAGTGACGATTCAAAAGTGCTTAGTTTAAGTCTAATTGAATATAGTTTATTTGACTTTGACTTTGAATTAATTCCAGATGTGTGTCACGCCGCCGTGGACCCCGGCACCTGCGGGGAGTCCATCACCAAGGTGTTCTACAACGTCACCAGCGATCGGTGCGAGTGGTTCACCTACAGCGGTTGTCTGGGCGGCGCCAATCGCTTCTCTTCGATGCAGGAGTGTGAGATTGAATGCAGAGCGCACGCAGGTATACCAAAGCCGCCTTATTTTGTTACTGACTGACCTTACTTATAGTTGAACTTATTGTCATAAATATACCTAGTAGCGACACATTACAACACTCATTATCGTGTCCCAAATCAGGCCTATCCTGTGCTATAGGTGCATGACAACGATATACATACTTTCCCCCTTATTCAAAATAGTCTGCTAACTTAAAGCATTGCTAGTTCTCACTCTGTCTTCTTCTATTGACCTAAGTCAGAATGAGAAAAAACACTCCTTAGCGGCTGTTTAAAGTTAGCGGACCATTATGAATAAGGGGGTTTACCTTCACCCATGCTTTAAATGCTCAGTAAGCTTATTGCCAACATTAAAACACCCAACGTCCTAATAACCATTACATCATCCAAACGAGTGAATGAAATTCAGTACAACATATCATCCGTATTTATAATAACACTCCTTTGGATGATATTTTGGTTACTAATTGTGGCTTTTTTAATGTTAGTAGTAAGCTAACTGTTTCAGAATCATTTAGAGGATTAATATTATGGTTGTAGATAAAGTCTTGTATGAAACTGTTGATAATTATATATTAAAACACTCAAGTGATACAATTACCACATTCGTGTTTTAATACCCCTTATTACACAACAGTTGCATAAATAACTATAAATACATATAAACTCGGAAACGAACAACCGTATTCATCATTATTTGCACCTACCGGCACTCAAACCCGGGACCTCCAGCTTAATAGACAGGGTTACTAACCTTAATACTTTATAATAAACTGTGTATGTGCCCATAAACTTAGTACACTAGCGTAATAGACAAACACTCTCCTCATTACGTCGAGACTAAATTTAAAATGTGCATGTGTGCTTTTAGACCAGGGTCGATAATTTTTGAAACCAAAAAAAAATACAGTAGGATGAAACCCATTGGTAAAGGACGAGAAAAATAAATATTTTAAATCAAATAAATTACAGTGTATTTGGGACATAATAAGGTAAGTTTTCACCAAATTAAGTAGAAAAAAAATATTTTTGAAAAAGATATAAATAAAAATCCAAAAACTTGGTTTTTTTAATTTTTCACCTAAATTTTGAGGTTATGTGAAAAAAGTGTAATTCCAAAATTTATTTATTAATATTTTTAATAATAATTTATTTCTCTTAAAATCATAGTTTACAGCAGCTAGTGGCCGGAGTCACTTTTTAAGCAAATAATGCCTGTACCAGGTGTCTCCGCTCTTCCAATTCAGCAATGTGTTATATTTAACAAAAGTTTTATTGACATGATGGTGAAATAATAATAAAGTTATGAAATGAATATAAATTTAAAAAGGTTATGAAATGAATATAAATTAACAATTTAAATATTTGGAAAGTTACTTTTGAACACCTTAACAATTACAGCGACCAAGATTTACAATTACGATTTTTAATTCTTATCGAACATGTAAGTCACTTTTTATTATTATAAACATAAATGATAAATATGTGTAAGTATGTGTGAGTGTGTGTGTGCGTGCGATACTGTGTGTTTTTGTGAGTGTTGTGTGCGTGTATATATGTTAAGTGCGTGTGGAATATTTTCTGTCTGATCTATGTAAACATTGGATAAGTTATTTTACTCTGTACATTATTTAAGTTGTTTAAGTAAAATCTCCGTTGCCTCATAGTCGAGAGACTTTAACCACTTCTCTACGATTTTTTTACAATCGTTATATTGTTTTGAGTGGATATGTAGTTTTTTATTTATTTTATTGTAAATTTGAGCTGAGAGACTATTGTATTGTGCGCTAGCAAACTTTGTTTTTGTTCGAGGGACTTTAGTTACGTTAGGTTGCCTCCTACTTTGTTTATTATTTACGAGATATGGTACTTCTTTATGTTTTTTGATTAAAACATATTTCAGAAACAGTTTCCTCACAGAGAGTAAACCGCACTCAAGGTAAAGTTGTTCTGTAGAATATCTGTAACGTTTGAAATACATGGCCTTAATCAATGCTCGTTGCGAGCGCTCAATGTCTAAAAACTTTATTTTTGCAGCACCTCCCCACACTGGAATGCAGTAGGTTAGGATGGATTCAACTAGTGCAGTATATATTCTCTTTAGCAGAGTGTTAGAGGAATCACTATCGTTCTCAGATTTGTCATTCTTTGGGACCACGTACCTCAGCGAGCGAAAAACCCATATTAATTTTCTGACTCTTTCAGCCAGTTGCTCAAGGTGAGGGTACCAGGAGAGCCTCTGATCAAGTATGACTCCTAGATATTTGAAATTATCTACTTTATTGATTTGGGGACAGTTACAGTTATTATGTTTGCTAAGTTTACAGTTATGAACTTTCAGATTAAAGTTGCCATCGGGCTGATTATTATTATAAATACTGAAGCATATATAATTTGTTTTAGAAGTATTTAATGATAGTAAATTAGACTTCAGCCAAGCAGATATTTGAGCCATTCCTTTTTCAGCGCTATTTTTTACATCTGCCCAGGTACTTCCAGAAAAGACAACGGCTGTATCATCAGCGTACGAAAAAATTTTAGCATTATCGATTGTAAGATTGCACAGTTCGTTTATAGATCACAAAGTTGTAGATCTCTTTATTACCTACAACTTTGTCGATTAACATTTTGCCATAGGACTTGTAGTTTTGCCGGAAATCGAGATAAACCGTTTTTTACCCTAAAACACCCCCCACTTTTCCACTTCCCGACCTCAGATCGTCCGTAATTTATTTTTCCCTTAATTTTTGTTATATTATCGTCCTTTTCCAATGGGTTTCATCCTACTATTATTTTGTTTCACTTTTTATCATTTTCAAAGGCTTCGGCACTGGTCTATTGTTTTATAGATGTGTTAGTGAGTTAGTGAAGCGTGTAGTATTTTGCTTTTGGTGAATCCCTATGACAAATATTAATAAACGGCGTCATATTGACGTACTCAGTATATTTATTTTCTAACACGTATTTTTTTTTTATCTTTAGAAAATTTTGACAGGAGAATAATGGACACTAAATGTTTCGAAATGGTTTCATGATCTATTCATCTATTCCGTCTCTTTCTAGGTTTTTATGTAAGGATAGTTATCTCACTTTCACACAAGGTTGGTCCATTGCGATAGTTTTTTTTTTATGGAATAGGAGGACAAATTAGCGTACGGGTCACCTGTTGTTAAGTGATCACCGCCGCCCACATTCTCTTGCAACACCAGAGGAATCACAGGAGCGTTGCCGGCCTTTAAGGAAGGTGTACGTACGCGCTTTTTTTGAAAGTACCCATGTCGTGTCGACCCGGAAACAAATGTAAGTTAATGGTATGTACATACAAATATTATGTGTATACGAACTCAACCATATACATAACACACTAAGTGATACTCTCTTGTGTAAAGACAAATAATCTTTATATAAGTAGGTAGGTATATAAAAACAATTTTGATGCGTATGTCAGGTTACTACACTATACCAAGTAGTTTGTTATTTTTCGTGATATCCCTCTCTTCTGGAAGTTCTGGAGTAATTATACAAATTTAATTTGTGCCATAATTCATGATCGATGCAGGACTCCAAACTGTGACTCTCGGGTTCCGTCCGGGCGCTCTGTCTGAAGTTAAGTTAGGACTGACAGAAACACACTGTTACAATGAGTGCAGTACAGCAAGAAAAGCAAAAAAGTATATTTTAATTGCCTATCTGCGGCTGAATAGCTTGCCTAGCTGCGATAGCAGGACGTAGTTAAGCACAAAGGACTCAAACCACACAAAGGAATTTTGTTTCAAATTCAAATATTTTTATTCAAAATAGGATGTGAAATCACTTATTGAAAGTCAAAAAATTACCACCCATTCCAAAATGAATGCCTCAGGCCTGAGAGGAATGGGCGCAACAAACTCAGCGGGCTTTTATTTTTCCCATCAAACATATGTTTTACAATTAAAGTAACATTAACAAAGTAACAAAGTAACATTGTACAATTAAACTTATTATTTAATAGCCTAAGGGCGGTCGCTCTATTCCCAATCTGTGGTATCATTAAGAAAGTCATTTATGTTATAGTAACCTTTACCACACAAACGTTTTTTAACAATTCTTTTGAATAACGTAATACTTTTGTTTTGGACATTTTCTGGGATCCTGTTGTAAAAGCATATACATCGCCCCACAAAGGACTTGCACTCTTGAGTTATACGCATTTGAAGTTTTAGGTCTAAATAATCTTCAATATAAATTTCCTATATAAATATCCAAAAAAAAAACAGTTTCCGTGTACATTTTAAAAATAGGGGTTTAACTACATGACAGACACGACCTTCAGGAGTGCGATGGCATACATAACTCTATTTTGACCAGAGTGTGGTTTGAGTACGTTCAACACAGAAAATAAATTTGAGTTCGTTACTTTGTTTCAGATCCTTGTCGGCAGGAGCCAGAACCTGGCAATTGTTTGGAGAGCTACGACTCGTGGTACTTTAACGCAAGAACTAAAGAGTGCGAAGAGTTTACCTACACCGGCTGTCATGGGAATGATAATAGGTGCAGCCATTATAATATAAATGAATTTCTTAATTATACCACGGACTGGGAATGGAGCAAACATCCTCAGGAGAAATAGCCTAAATAACCGAATCAAAATATTTTAGTTATATTGAAAGATCACTTAATTCAACTAGCCGGAGATCACCGAACTAGCTCTTATAATAATTAGCTCAGTTTAATCACGCATTAATAATTTATAATGGAAACAGATTACTTATACAGCGCCATCTTTTCGTAAATGAAAACATTACTTCATCATAACAGAATTATTTGTATACGCGTACGTTCCATGATATCATTTCATAATTGCCTTAAGAGTTTGATAAAATGCTCCTAGATGGCGTGAAATACAAATTCACCGCCGCGGAAATGATGCCTGATACACTTAAGAATAGTTTTAATTTAATGTAATCTTATATTGTATATATATAGTTATAAGATTTGTTTCATTTAAGGATGATTAAAGAGGAAAGATTCAAGAAGCGTGTACAGTAATAATAACCGTAAAATATATGTATGTATAATAATATCGATGGCTTGTCGTTTACGTGGTGATCTAATATCTGGTAATAATAACCGACCATCACGTTGAGCTTGTCTGCAAAAAAGTAAGTCCACAGCTTTTCATGTTTAATTGTTTAATTTCAGATTTGCTACAAAAGATGAATGCGAGATTCAGTGTTCTGCCAGTGCGGTTACAACTAGAAGGCCTGTCCCAACAACCAGAGCTCCTGTTGTAGACACAACTCTTTCTACTGCATATGTCCCAGATAGCCGGAGGGTAAGAAGAATCATTTCAATAGTTTTGAAATTGTACTTTAGGCGCGTTAGGCACTGACCTGTATAAATACCACTGGACAGGCTGTTAAATATGATTGACAGCAAATTTTTTGTGCCTATTTCAAACGCTACTCGCGAGCGTCCAGAGAACAAATTTTGACGTATATTACAAATTGCTGTGAGAGAAGCTTATAGTACTCTGAAGTATTAATGCATTTTGAATTAATTTCCGCCGTTTTCCATGGTATTTATACTTCGCTAATAAAGTACACAATTTTTTTGTAAATAATTTTCGTATCGATGTTTGTTGCTGAGGTTGTCATCACTAGTTTTAGTAACGCAGACTCTCGCTATATGCCCAACGGCGTCAAGATGGCGAATTACAAACAGGCACAAAAAAACTTTGACAGCCGCCAGTCCAGCGGTAAATACTAGAGGTCAGTGCGCGTTAGGGAAATAATATTATCAGGATGATTTTTAAGATGCGCGCGCACATCGTCACGCAAATTCGACACCGTGACGTTAGCTTGTCAAATAGACCATTTGTACCATACTTCAGCTACCAAGGCTTTTGTAACTCATATGTTGACTGAACAACAACGACGAATTATAATATATAATTTCAATTTATATACAAATTATAAAATAAAAATAATTTTATGATTTTAACTAAGTGTTATTTTTAACTAAATTATACGGTATAATAATATTTTCATTGGTTGTATTAAATACCTTCTTTATTACAAGCTATTTAAATTATAAATTTTATTGTAAAAAATTAAAAAAATGTAGTTTTTGATGTTTCTTTTTTAATTTATGATGTGATGTATTGTTAAATAATCTCTTGATAACCGCAATTCATGTACGAATTTTATTTTATTTATTACATGATCTGAACACGCAATCCTGAAAAGCATCATAAAAGCACCATGGTTCATAACCAACCATGAGGTCGAAAAGTACGCAAAGATTCCTCTTTTTTATGGAAAAAGAGGACAAACGATCGTACGGGTCACCGCTCCCATTCTCTTGCAACACCAGAGGAATCACAGGAGCGTTGCCGGCCTGTAAGAAATGTGTACCCATGTCGTATCGTCCCGGAAACACCGCACAAGGCAGTTGATTCCACCGTTCTGTAGTACGTGGAAGAAAGTTCCTTGAAAACCGCACTGTGGAGGACCGCCACACATCCAGAAGGCGGAGATGATATCCTAACTAATGACGTATCGTGCGAAGGTGGAATTCGGCGGCAGAAATCACGTGAAAAAGCTCTTCGGAACACTACCCGTGATAAAAGTAAATGATGTCTCTACGCAATTGATAAAAGTAAATGATGTCTCTACGCAACGCCAAGTAATCCAGCCGTTCACAGAGCAGTGGGTCCCCGACAATTCCTGCTGCTTTACATTACACGCGGTCAAATGGATCGAGCTGATACTGGGGTGCGCCAGACCAGAGATGACAGCAATACTCCATATGTGGCCGGACCGGCGCACCTGCGCTTTGTACAATGTACAATTCCTCTCGTCAAAAGAGAAATCGCGGCAACTCGAGAAAAATATAAATCTCGTTTAGAAGTCCACCCAAAGAAGCTTGTCTTTGCCTTTATGCCTTTGAGACGAGGAGCTCATGATCCTCATTCCAAAGACATAAAAGGTATAAAGGCAAAACCAGCTAAAACGACTTAAAAGATCCCAAATTTTTGACCGAGACAAATAGTAATAGAAAATGGAAAAACAGGTCCCAGAAAGGATTTTGGGATCTCTTTGTCCCTTTTATTTTTCTCACATTGACTCTCGCATTTTCCTCACAGGAAATAGGGCCTCTGCACATCTCCCTTCCATTCTCCTGCTTATAGTATAAGCTATCGATAGCAGATTACGTTATAACAAAAAAAAAAATATTACAAAATTAAATACGTTCATAGGATTCTGAGTGCCAAACACCATCATTTCTTGAAGCGTGCGGTGTAAACGTCACAGCATTCTACTACGACTCCAGCGTTCAGCGGTGTGTGGAGGGAATCATTGGCAACTGTCCCAATATTAACGCGTATAACACCGAAGAGGAGTGTGAGAGACAGTGTGGAGCATTCAGAGGACTGGGTAAGGAACGAATCATGTTGTTTCCAAGTTTGAGCTGACTATGATACTTTAAGAATTTATAAGAATCCCTATTTATATTTTCAAATCAAATCAAATCATCTTTATTTGCAAGATAAGAAATAATCCCCATTTTAGTTATAGTGTCCCCATTTTATGTTTTAGAATCCCTATTTCTTTATAAGAATCCCCATTTTAGTTTTAGAGTCCCCATTTTATATTTTAGAATCCCTATTTCTTTATAAGAACCCCCATTTTAGTTTTAGAGTCCCCATTTTATATTTTAGAATCCCTATTTCTTTACAAGAATCCCCATTTTAATTTTAGGGTCCCCATTTTATATTTTAGAATCCCTATTTCTTTATAAGAATCCCCATTATATATTTTAGAATCCCTATTTCTTTACAAGAATCCCCATTTTAGTTTTAGAGTCCCCATTTTATTTTTAGACACTCCATTTTATTTAATGCTACTCGCTAATCGAACTTGCATTTCAATATGTCTGGAGCAGCCTGTCAATGCGTATTATTTTACGTGTATTAATAGATTGCTTATAAATAATGATGATATGAGAGAATGTATAAGAATTCTATTGAAACAACTATAAGACCATGCAAAATAAACTATCTTATAAACAAAATGATGGTCAGAACTTATTCAGGGCGTGGTGTGCCGTACGCCACTTTCGATATTGGTGTATATGAAAGAGCTAGTACCCAAGGGCACTTCATGTGTTCATTTAAAATCGCCAATTTAGCACCACGCTGTATAATCCTAGTAGTGAGGAAAATGGACAATTTTTTCATTTATATACGCTAATTATTTTTGTCTGAGATTTATTTTGGTTTTGTTTACGACATCTAGATGTTTGCAGCCATGAGATGGACCCAGGCCCCTGCCTCTACATTATCCCCAAGTTCTACTGGGATATCATATCTCGCCGCTGCCTACCTTTCACGTACGGAGGCTGTAAAGGTGGACCCAATCGCTTCTCCACTGAATCTGAATGTGAAGAAGTTTGTGGTTTTAATAATCCCAGTAAGTTTTTATTTACATAAACAAAGTAATCCTCACTCACTAACTTTCATTTTTGCGTAACATATTTAGAACGAATTTTTTGGCAGTGAGAAAAGATAAATTATTATTAAATTAAGTAATAGTATGGTTCGCTGCATACTCAAATTTACACTTATACATATCATAAATCAAATCACATCAAAATTTACTATTAATTTAGACCAAGAAGTGGCACTATCATCTCAAAAGTAAATGCATAAGCAAAGTAATATGTTTCCATAAAAGCATCAACGAATATATTTGGTACATAAATGTATTTCCGAAATTTAATAGATCTACTATTATAAAAATAACGTTGTATATATAAAAATACCTAGTAGATTAGCATAAACTTGGTACTTTCATAAGCCTCCGCATAGTAGCATTGAAATTAATTTTATTTTACTGTAACAATGATGCTTACGTAAGAATACAAAAACTACATTCAATCCAGCTAAAATATTGTAAGTTAGATTTTGTAGCACGATCAAGGAGTTAGATCCAACTCCACGCTACAATCTACACCCACCCAGTTAATGTAACAAATTTGGTGACGGGGGTAGAAATGGAGTGCCTGCTTCCTGTGTCGATCGGCGAAGAGTGCGCTTCCGGCACTGGATCTAGGCGTTGGCACTACAGCGAGAGTCACGGCGAGTGCCTGCCCTTCGTGTTCTTGGGCTGCGGGGGCAATGACAACAACTTCCACTCGTACCAGGAGTGTAGCGGGCGCTGCAAGTTGCCGGCGCCACTCGGTATTACATTGCTGAGCCAACTGACAGCTCTTGTGTTCTACATGGCATAGGCAGCGCTGGTCTATTGATTTAGTAACGAGGAAATATTAGTGACCAACCTGAAAAAAGAGATTGTATGAAACGTGTAGTCCTTGAGAGATTGACAGATGACGGCTTTAATCATGAAAAAATGGAGATAACCGAAGTCCACTTCGGTTTAGGCGACTGTTACTGTACTTTAAAACTTAGCAGCTTAAAATTTACTATTTCAAACTTATGTCAAATAACTGCACGTTTCATACTAAAATAAACTTTAAACGTTTTTATTTAGGCAGTCCCGCCGCTTATTACGTAGTATTTACATTCTCTTTATTAGTGGCCATTTTTTAAAACAAATGGACACTATGCTCCTCGGTTTTTAACCCTAGATAAAAATTATTTCAAATAAGATCAATAATATGTGCTATCATTTTATGTGACTCTCTATTTTGCTTTTTTTTTTATACATATATATATTTTTTTTTTATATATTTTATTTTTTTTGATATTTTTCTTTTTGTTAGTTCTTGAGTACTCCAAAAAAAGCTCCAATCAAAAACGCAAATACAAATCCGAAAAAAAATGAACAGAATGACACAGAATATTTACTTCCCATTTAGTTTCCGAAATTTCTTTTCGATTCATTAATTTTTGGGGCGAGGAAATGGCCGAGAACGGAACCCTGAACTGTGAGGTTTTTACTCACGATTTTTAGTCGGAGCTGCAGATGTCCTTTTGGCACTGATGATTCTCTAAATAAATAAAATGAAATTTAATACATCTGTTGTTTTATAGACATAGATGGATTCACTTCAATTTTGTATTCTCGGTATAATTTTACTATCTGGTAGGTACATGTAGATAAATTTTTTTATTGGACCGAAATTTAATCAGACACTGTACATAATGTGAAAAGAAGACCAAAAATCTTTACACATAAAAAAACAGTTATGAAGTGTGAGCAGAGTAGTAAAGTTTGTCCCGTACAAACATCTAATCTTTAGGCACTATCTATGACCGGCGCTCCCACGAAACGCCATTCGGATTACTTAATTGGCCAGCATTAGTGTGTGTGCGTAAAATAGCACTGTTGTAAAATTTTGTCCATGTTATGTTTGAGGAATGTAGAGCTGACAGTACGATGATAAGCTTGCGCTATCGATCGCACCGCTCGCACGCTTTGCTTGGTCTTCTCTTTCACACTAAGGGCTTACCCACACTGCATGAGCCAACTTGCGGCACGACGCGACTTTATTATGGTACCGAGAAATAATGAAAACGAACGTATAAAAATACGCCTGGTTTGATTAAAAACTTGATGGATAACACCATAAATTATATGTTGTAATAAATTAATTCGTAATATGTAAGTATCTATCCCTATGTGGTAATACAAAGCACAAATTGTTGCAATTTTAATTATTTTGGTTAAGTAGATTCATGTTGTTAATTTCAAAAATCGTGTACAAATTTGAGGAATATTTGTCATCAATAAGAAATTATTGGTTTACATATAATGCCAATGACTAAAATATCGAGTTGTTGTATTACAAATACTATACCGATACAGTGCGAGTAGAAACTACTAAAACGACTCTCTATATCTTGGAATAATCGTTCATTTATTTTATTACTATTTTTACGTTATATTTATTTTATTACTATTTATATTATTATTTTTACGTTACATTTATATTTATTTAATATACATATATATTTGTTTGATTTGGTAAATCGTATTTTTTGGAAATTATATTTAGTTATGACATTCATACTGATGAATAAACAATATTGATGAACAATATTTTTGGTTATTTAAATAAAAAATTACGAGTACATTTAGGTTAACATTTTATTAGTAATTAGTATTTAGCTTGATGTCAGAAAGAGCCATATTTTTCAATTTATGTATCGATACTGTGTTATTGATTTGACTTTTATCTTTGTTCCGAAACACCTCCAATACAATAAAAATATTTGCACAAAGTTGGTTTCATTACTAAGGCAGTGTAGAAAATATACTTATACTAGGGCTCCCAATAATAGTTTCCATAAAATAAGGAACTTGAAAAAGAAAAGGGAAAAAATAATTGGACTGTAGACATCTTGACTCGAACCGTGGATCGCCAGCGAAATTTACCTTTGTATTCTAATATTTTTATTAAAACACGGATAAAACTAAATTTTTTAAAATTGAAATCTTGCTAGATAGATTTATCGCCCCTGAAGCCCCCTGTATACTAAACTTCATTAAAATCGTTGGAGCCGTTTCGAGATTCAAATAATGTATACAAGAACTGCTCGTTTAAAGGTAATAAGATAAGCTATAACTGCACTTTGTAAATTAATTGTTGGCATTTTTTTCTAAATTTGAATCTGTTAGTGTTGTTATGTCTGTGGTTAAAAAAACTTGCACACTTATTAATGATGACGTACTTGATTACGTAACAGATGCCAATGAAGTGGCGCCAGATGATGTAGACGATTGTTCCGAGTACGTGGAGGAGTGCGCAACGATCGCGTGCGAGAACGGCGTCCAGCGCACGCGCACCCTGGGCGGCTGTGAGCAGTGCAGCTGTGTGGAGGTGGACCAGGACTGCAGCACGTACCAGGAGGAGTGCGCGGCGCTGCACTGCGAGTACAGCGTGCAGCGGACACGCACGCCGAGCGGCTGCGAACGCTGCACCTGCGTGCAAGTAGAAGTAGACTGCGCGACGCTACAGAAAGAGTGTGACACTACCAAGTGCCAGTACGGCATCTCCAAGTACGTCAGCGATGACGGCTGCACCAGGTGAGATTGCCACAGAGTGTCTTCACGGAAGTTTGGACTTCTAACCATGCGTCTTCTAAGTACGGAAAATAATTGTTATCTTTAGTCCCATTATTCGCCTTTTGTTTTTGCAAGAGTTCGTTCAGTCACAGTCATACACAAAAGCGATCATGGCTGATGCGATCTGACTTATTTATCAGAATATAATAGATAGGTCGTCAATTAATTGAGTAGCTGTACAGTGTCTATCTGGTTCTAACGTGAAAGAAAATATGAATGAATGTAATGTTTTCTGAGAGCATTCCACTACTAATATCATTCCAGAATGCTAACGGGCTTCATATAAAATAGAAAATATCAATATGAATTATCGGCTTTTTTTGTATCAAGCCTAACTGACTCGAATCCTTGCTTATTTTCTGGAGAGGCTGTAGAACCTATTTCTCCTCAAGGCAAAAAGCATACAAATTTACACAGCTCAGGAATTATTACCTGGGCTAATTTTTGGACTCTGTGTAAAACCATTTTACTAAAATGATAATGGTTGAAGCTTTTGAGTTTAAAAATAGTAAATTTGATGTTATTTGATAACAATATGATATATATTGTAAACAGGTGTACCTGCTTGAAGCACCCTTGCGCTAACAAGAACTGTGCACCCGGGGAACGTTGTGTAGCCACAAGGTACAAGGTATCGGTGACAGATGAGATGCAGTACACGGCTGACTGTAGAACCGGTAAGTTTAATACCCCATTATTGTTTTATATGATGGTGATAATATATGGCCACCGCTGCTCGTCTTCACTTGCAATACAAAACGGTCATGAATTCATAACCAGCCAATATAATTTGGATATATTCCCAAAAAAGAACAATATTGTGAAATGAATTGGAGCACGGCAATCTTCTTCACTTCAAGCCACATTCTAGCGCTCCACAAAGTGCAGGTCCGGCCACGTACGGAAGATAGCTGTCGTCTCTAGTATGGCGCACCCCTGTAGCAGCTCGAACCATTTGAGCTGCTCAAATTGTTGATCCAGATTGGTCTATGAACAGCTACTTGCTTTGAGTAAAGTTTGCAGAAAAACACGAAGCACACGATTTAGATGACGACCTCCACTTCTTGAATTGAAAATATGTGTTTCTAACTTTAATTTCAGTGAACAAGCCAGGCGAATGTCCACCCCTGAATCTACTGCGAGCTTTAACGGAGAGAAACTGTCGACGCGAGTGCAATGACGATGCGGACTGTCTCGGTGTCGGAAAATGTTGCGTGCGAGGCTGTAGTCAGCTCTGTATGGAGCCAACTCCTGCTACAACATCAGCACCCACAAACATTTACAATCCAGGTACTCTCGATATGAGTGAAGTGATATCATCCCCACATTTTCATATAAAAAAGGACGTTCAGCTGATGGTAATTGATATGCCCTGCCCATTACAATGCAGTACCACTCCAAATTTAAAAAGAAACCTCAAAAATTGTGTGCGGCACTAAAATTGCGCTCGTCCCCCTTGAGACGTTAAGATGTTAAGTCTCATTTGTCCAGCAAATTTACTAGCTACGGTGAACTTTAGACCGAAACACAATAATGTTTACACATTACTGCTTCACGGCAGAAATAGGTGCCGTTATGGTACCCATAATCTAGCCGTCATCCTGTGCATAGGAGCCCCCTACTGTTAAACTTTCGATCCGAAATAAGTAATAAGTCTACTACCGCTACTTCTTAAAGGGTTGAGCTAATGAGAAGAAGTAGCAAAAAACTCAAATTATATAGTTGAGCTAATGAGAAGAAGTAGCAAGAAACTCAAACTATATATTTTTGTTAACGTTGCGTGTTTGCAGGTGTACCGCAAGCTCCTCAACCTAGTGAGGAAAGAGAACCGGAAGTACGCGCAAGTGAAGGAGGAGTTGCGACCCTCAGATGTCTATTCCACGGGAACCCTCCGCCTTTGATCACCTGGCGACGAAACGAAATAACGGTTAGTATTTAAACTTATAGTTTTTTGTCCATAGCTTTAAATCTATACGATTCAAAGATATTTGCATAATAATAATGATAATGTTGTTTGCCTTTTGTTGTATCTTTTTTTTTGAATCTGAGCCTCTGGTATGTTTGTTTATACGTTTTATTTTAGAAGATGCATTGCTCTATTTATTTCAATTAAAAAAAATACAGTTGCAGAATAAAATGATTCGTGAAAGATGGAGAATAGTGAAAAATCAAACAAAAAAAACCTAAGATGTGTTTTTCTTTAAGGGATACTTAAAAAAAATCTATGGAAGTCTATTTGCAGATGAGCTTACAAACATCTCCATTTTATCAGCTATCCAAAAAGGTATAACAAATAGTAGTTTTCATTACAAAAAACTTAGATGATAGCCTCCCCGGGCATTGTAATAAAATTATTAGTTAGTTCTAAAGAATGAAACAAAACCACGTAAATAGTAGGTAAATATTTATTGATTGTTTTTACAGTTCATGTTCGACATGTCCGCTTCTGTTTTGGACACAAATTCTCATTCTTTTTCTTATCATAAAGGATCTAGGTCCTTACGAGGTAACCCTTTATAATTACAGTTACATTTCTTATCTTATATCTTCTGTTTTAATTTGTTTAATAAATATCATTAGTTTATTATATATTAGTATTAGACACTGGTTTCTAGATTGTCTTGCTTTCCAGCATAGGCCTCCCCAAGAGTTCTCCACAAAGAAAATCTCTTGCTTTCCTCATCCAAGTCGGACCTGCCACCTTTTGAATATCATATTTGGTTCATAACAATTTATTATTTCATTTGATAGATAGACACTGTATTGCATATTGCTTATTCATAATAGTCTGCTAACTTAAAGCATTGCTAATTCTCACTCTGTCTTCTTCTATTGACTTAAGTCAGAATGAGAAAAAACACTCCTTAGCGGCTGTTTACAGTTAGCGGACCATTATGAATGAGGGGGTAAGTCTTTAAAATAAAAGTTATAAAATGATCTTAAGATAATTTATAGTCAGTCATAGATACTCAATGAGCGGTCTGATCTCTTCCACACAACCTAAAAGAATACTGGATACAATACCTAAGTAATTAAAAAAAGGTATCTTGAAATTAGCCTAAATATGGTTTTTTAAATTTAATTTTAACAATAATAATATATAAATACTTATTTTTAATGTAATAAATAAAATTATTTTTAATAATCTGATATATTGGAGTTCAAATAGGTAAATAAATAGTTATTTGATTAGCTCATGAAAAATGCTCATAAAATTTATTTAATACATACATAAATTTTAAAAGAGAAGATTTAAGCGGGAATTTATTATCTTTATAATCTCGCTTAGTATTAGTTATTATCTCGTTTTATGAATATTATATTTTTCTTATAGATCAACGGTGACGTCGGAAGATATCGTCTGTTATCAGATGGAGCGTTAGAAATAGTATCTCTGTATCGTAACGACTCTGGAGTCTATATTTGTATCGCGAATAACGAATTGGGGAGTGCCACGCAGGAAGTAACGTTGCATGTTGATGGTAAGTGTACGAGAACGCATGGAAATGAACAGGGAATTAGATAAAATAACCGCAGATATGATTTACCCAAATGCCATTTTATTATCACTTGTTACTTGTAGTATTAGTTCTTTATCTAATTTTCTTTAAGCACTCCTTAATTTCCGAAGCATTTTTCCAATTTCATCAAAACAATACTACATTTACCAACGAATTAAACTGTTTATCTAATTTATAACTTATTGACAATTTTTTTGCAGACCATACGTCATTTTAATGATAAAGATATTAGCAGTTAACACACCGTCTCTAAAAAAGTGATTCTAAAGCGGCTAGAAACATATTTCGTCCGATTAATTTGAAATGTATTGTTTTATGAAAGTATCAGTGATTTAACTCCAGTATCACCGTGAATCACAAGCATGTGTTTAAATTATCTAGGGAACAGTTCATTATTGATGGTAGCAAATATTATGTTGTATCGCAGAGTTCAGTACTCCTAATGGGCGTGATATCGACATTTACTAGTGTAATTTAGATAACGTTCTTCAGATTTCAAAGAACGTTTAAATATATTTACCCAATACCCTTTGCTCCTAACGGTATTATTCCAAAATAATAATAAAAAAACTTATTTTAAAATCATACTTTTAAAGTTTTCATATATCTATTTTGTTTTGTACTTTCAGCTGATTCATTGATTCATTTATTTCGATTGCACAGTAAGATTTTAATGTACTTTTAAGTTTTATTAAAATTAAGTGGGACCCTTTAGTCTCAATGGTATGATATGGAAATAATAACAATTATACTTATTTTAAAATCATACTTTTGAGGTTAGCATATAGATATCTATCTTGTTTTGTACTTTCAGCTGATTAATTGATTCATTTATTTCGATAGCAAAGTAAGATTTTAATGTCCTTTTACCTATTTTTATATTAAAATTAAGTGGGGACCCTTTTGTCTCAACTGTATAATTTGGAAATAATAATACTTATTTTAATTTTTGGTTTTGTACTTTCAACTGATTCATTTATTTCATAGAATCATGTAAATAATACATAAAATATATTATTATTTATTTCGTTTATTGTTTGAATATAGATTATGCAGAAAATTTCTAAGATCTAGTTTGGAAATTCCCTTACTCTAAAATTTCTCTTTACTTCAATGTAAAGATATTATGCAAAAGTTGATATTTATGTTTACTTCATAGATAATCTCTTGTCAAAGCTCTTAATAAGCACTAATGGAATGACTAGTTTTATTCTTCTACATAAAAATTGTATTAATATCTCCTGCATTGCCTGTAGCAGTATCTACATCAATGAATTATGTTGCCTTTTTAATCGTGTTTGCTGCAGAGTTGAGTCTATTAGCCAATACTTTAATGTGTTTGTTTTTGTCTCTTATTATAACAATTGTGACATTAATGAAACTATCAATAGTCGGTCACGTTATCTCGTGGAGTCTATCGGCCTCGGCAGTATTGTACATTACTTCAGTCCTCACGCGCGTACCGTCATGATATTCACGGTGATACTCGTAGTTACTTTTCTACTAACCTGCGCGGGAGTTTCTCAAGGTTCTAACCATTTCCCTAGTTCCGGACATCCCTGATGATTAAAGCTAAGTAAATTGAAAACGTAATCTTTTAGTTATTTACTGTAATCAGGGGTGTCCGTAGCTTAACTTTTTTAGTGTTGGTTTTGATTTTGTAGTTTATTAATAGTTTATTAACCTTTGAGTTTGAGGATTGCTGCTCATGGTTTATTGGATGGTGGCGTTGGATCTGCTGTATACGATTTAAAAAAGATATGTCTGAGATATATCTTATTTAAATCTGTCTAGTTTTATTTTGAAATTTGATAGCTGAAGTACCACCTCAGTGTAGCAGCACTACCTCGATCTCATTCAGTAGTTAAATTATTCGCATGGCTAGATCCTGTGGAAGGACCGGCTGGTGTCGCTAACATACCCAACGAGGAGATCTTCGGAGACCTTGGCCAACCCCTCAGAATCCGATGTCTTGTGTACGGTTACCCAACACCGACTATCTACTGGTACCGGGGTCTGAACGGGCCTATGGTGCCCTACAGCAGCTCACTGTATGAAGCTAGAGACAACGTCTTACTAATCAGGAAACTGAACGAAGAGACTATCGGAGAGTATGCTTGTCACGCATATAACGGAATAGGCTCGTCGGCGATATGGCCTTTTGTGGTTCAAGCGAGCCGACCCGACGGATCTGTGGAGATACCTAAACATGTAACCCAACTTGAAGTCCCGGTTACGACCCCACAGATACAAACCCAGGCATCTACCACACCAGCACCAGAAAACCAGGTTCCACTCTACGCCGGTAAGGACCAGCCTATTGCTTATGCATGATGCACCTTGCATGAATAATTCTTCTGCATGTGACTCTAAGCGGTTAGTGGTATTTATACATATATATGTGTATCTAAACAAATAAAGTTCCTTATTATAAATAAGACATTACTACGTACCAATAATATAATCATCGAATAAAACAACAAAAGTACATTTACACTATTGGGACAGGTACGTATCTGAACAGCTTGGTACATTTTGTCATTTTTAAATGTTTTTTGTCACCTGCAATATGTGTAATCCGGTATTATACGCAATGCCTAGAATGCCAACAGTTTTTCAAACGAATTAAAAAAGGTACTTAATTAAAATACTAGTGCTATTAAAATGGTTTAAGAAAGGAAAGGAGTTAGGAAAACATTTCGGGATGTAGAAATAATGTTTTGATAGTTTTGTTCCCAATATTCTACCATAGTCAGCGGTTTTACTAAATAATAATTATTATTGATGAGTCATTAAGATCCTCTCAGTCTCCGGAATTTGTACCTTTTGTATTACTTTTTACAATGCAGGCGTAGAAAAACACTTTCGGCAAAATAGCTCTAGCTAAGTTATATTCCCGAGCTGTTGCTCAATTCATTCAAAATTGATCCCAGGCTATTGCCTAGGAGGAGTAAACTTAATTTTTTTGCGTCGGGTTTTCCGGCCTGCATTTTTCCAAACATATGTAGGTACCTGCCCACTTTCCAACGTTTAGCTTTGCATATGTTTAACGTATGTGCATATATTGTGTATTTATAAGTTAACATTGAGTATACCAGGAAATTAAACAGATGTAAAATTCCGCAGTGCCCGTGACAACCCGTATCAACGCAGAGCGAACTCAAGTGGTGGCCGGCTCGGAGATCAGATTAGCATGTGACGTAGATGGCTACCCTGAGCCGCGTGTGCAATGGACCAAAGACAGGATGCAGCTCACAGCCACAGACAGGATACAAATCACAGGTCTGTTGGATTAACTCCGATACACAATTCCATACTAAAGTCTTAGATAATTTATACCTCTAGAAAGAGTCTCTTGCTGTTAGACAACCGACATAAACAGGCCAGGAATATATGTTTAGTGTGCTTGACAAGCGACGTGTTACACTCGCGATTTGTTTGACACTTTGTGTTAGTGTGCGTGCATTGCTCAAAATGGAGGTTAATTTTAAACACAATTTTTTCGACGTTTTCACAGCTGCCAAAGTATGATCTAAGACTAAAGTTATGCTGACAACCTTCTTGTAAAACGTTCCAAGCCACAAACATCACATTTTAAGAATTTGTATTTAAAGTTTTGTAAATGTTAAGTGTAACCATACATGTGGGTTGGGCTACTAAGTCATTATGTCATGTTAGAGAGACAGTAGGGCTGCTATTTTTTGTCAGCCCGTTAATATGAATCTCATGACCAGTTTTGTGTTCTTAACTAAATATCGACATGATTGTGGTTTGGTAAGTTTTTCTGGACATACGTCCAATTATGCAGTTGTAATTACTTTCTTTAAAAATCTAGAAATGCAAATTAAAGCTGACCATCTTAATGCAAGATCGAACTGAAATATCTTAAAAAACAACGAGCGTGTTTGTTCAACGTGACGTGTTATATAATATAAGAAGTCTCATTGAATTCGTTCTCTTCATTACGAATTAATATGTACATAATCACAACTACAAAATAGTGATAGATTAATTAGTTTATTTAGGCGTACGGACCTTCAATCAAATCAAATCAAAATCAGTTTATTCACGTAGGTCACAGAAATGACACTTATGAATGTTAAAAAAAAATATTTTTCTTATTGCATCTACCGCTACTTCGTAAAGGGTTGAGCGAATTGAGAAGAGGTAGCAAGAAACTCATTGCCACTCTTTTATATCAAGATATACATTTACATCGATTTACAAATCATTTCAATTACAATAGAATATGTAAAATGATGCAACAAACACACTCAAACGTCAAATAGTCAATGTCTTACACGAGTAAGTCAAAAAGTAAATGTAAATTAATACATTGAGTACAGTAGCTGCATCATCCACATACACCATAAATAAAGGTATTCTGTGAGCATTTTATAAGCGCTTATAAATAAATAAATATGTATATATCCATGCATTTATATACACACATAACTTGTAAGAATCTGAAACCGAGTCTCCGGCAACTGGTTCATCCTGCCACCACAAGCAGCGCCCGTTCACGAGCATGACGCATGAGCCAGCCATCGCCTCCTTCAACCATTTTTAAGGGGGACGACCCGTCCCATGTCGCCGCCACAAGCAGTGACATTTAAGCGAGCATGACGAAACCTGTTACGAGAACTCAGCAAACAATAATAAAATAATCCTAATCTACATATCATGCAATACTCACCAAATACAAATAAATCTAAAAGCATGCTCCCAACTTAAAGGCTGGCGACGCATCTCTTGGTCACCCATGGTGTTGTGGATGTCCGTGGGTGGTTGACTCACCACTTCCCATTAAATGATAACAATCACACTAAGGACACAAAAATGTCAAAGTTTCCCATGGTCTTTGGGTATGACTGTGTAATAATATAGTTTAAGATTTTGATATCGGGATATTGATATCAATAGAGTGAGTCATTTTCATATCATTTGCCACTACGCGTTGTATAATCACCGTATTTTGGAAAATTCATTGAATTTTCATAAACTTTATTTTACTGAAAATGTTTTCACCATAATATTCAGATTCAAAAGTGCTTAGTATAAAATATAAAAATAGTAATCTGAGATGGTAATACTGAATTACAGAGACACGTTTGACAATATTCCGGGCACAGTCGAATGACAGCGGCGAGTACAGCTGCGAGGCGGCAAACGAATACACGTCACATTCATCTGTCATCAACGTCGCTGTCAAAGGTAATTATGACATTGAGCGGGGCTACGGTAGTGGTATACCGAGAGTACTAGGGTATGGTATTTTTTTAAATTAAGATTGTGTATTTAAGTATTATTCACCCATTTTGTTTTATGAGACGTTGTATTCAAAAACTAGTAATACGATTGTAATAAAACTTGGCTTAAGAAGGGCACGGATTAGGTTACAGTTAGCAATTTACGCCAAAATATTAAAATAATGTAACAATTACCTGTAATCGTGCGCTGTGCAAAGTACTTATGCGTAATTGAGTTTGATATAATGGAAACATTGATGTTCTATAAACATATGACTCCCAATCACCTGCTAAAAGTTCGTCAAAAACGTATACATTAACTAATACAGATAGCAATCAAACATTCATTCAAGTTAACACCTTACTTTGTGGTGGGAATGTGGTGTTAATTAAAGGGGCACGTACCTGAAATACGACAACGCGTGGCGATGTATTCAAAGCGCGGTCGACAACTCTGTCTAATAGACGCGTAGGCAGAGTTTTGAGCGTGATTGTTAGTCTAATTTGTTTATTGTCATCAATGACTGGTAATCATATATTTGAAACGTATTATTAATCATAGACATAATGTTTCGCTAGTAAGAACATACCGATAACCCTTTCTTGTGACAAAACTAACTCGATGTTAATGTTTCAGGTATCTACATACCACCAACGTGTGTGGATAGCCCGTACTTCGCGGATTGTCACCTCATCATCCGCAGCAATTTCTGTCGTCACAAATATTATTCTAAGTGAGTATTAATTAATAATATTGAAGAGATTGCGGTCAATGTTGATGAAACCTTTTTTAATGGACGCGACACGGAGGAAATTATTAACTACTCACGTTAATAATTTCCTCCGTGTACTAGTTAAATAGCATCCATTTCAACATAATTCATAGATTTCACCCAAGTGATTATACTTCGTCTACATTTTCATTTAAAATGAATCTATGAATAAAACAATACAGACAGAAAAAAAATTATACTGCTCGCCTACAATGGCCTATTCCCATTGGTCTCAATAATGATTTTGTGTTATTTAGTATCTACTGTTCGTTGTGCACGTCGTGTGAGTGAGAAAGTATGATGTGTGACGCCATAGACGCGACCTAAACGCGCGTGTTCGGTCTTCTTGCTTTTTTGTAACTGCGATTCCTCTGGTTTTGCAAGAAAACATTGTAGGTGATCACTTGCCATCAGGTGACCCAAACGTTCGTTTGTCCTACTCTATAAAAGATTGGCATTGTTTGAATTTCAGAATGCAAGGATATTGATGAGCCTATTGATGTTGGAATTAGAACTAGAACTTCACCAGTGGGAGGCTCCTTTGCACAGGATGCCGGCTAGATTATGGGTACCACAACGGCGCCTATTTCTGCCGTGAAGCAGTAATGCGTAATCATTACTGTGTTTACATTACTGGGCAAATGAGACTTTACATCTTGTCTCAAGGTGACGAACGCAGTTGTAGTGCCAGTCAGAATTTATGGGTTTTTCAATAATTTTCATAAAAAAAGAACTAGATAGTTTTCAACCGGTTGTGGGTTGATGTGTAGAATTTCATAAAACAAAATATGTCCGTTGATATTTAAATACCTAATTTGTGGATGATTAGAAAGTGTATCAATAAATTTAGCGCTGTAGAGTGGTGATCGCAAATATCGCTCTTTGGTTCTTATTCCAATCAATGTTCGTCCCTATAGCCCAGTGGTTAGTGACCCTGCATACTGAGCTAGAGGTCCCGGGTTCGAATCCCGGCAGGTGCGAATATTTTAACTCCGTTAATGTTTGTTTCCAAGTCATGGATGTTTCTAAGTATTTATGTATGTTTAAGTAAGTATATTGTATTAAATATATCGTTGTCTTGTACCCATAGTACAGGCTGCGCCTAGTTTGGGCCAAGATAATTTGTGTAAAAGTGTGTCATTATTATATTTTTATTATATTATGTAACACAATAACACCTAGAGACTTAGAAGATAGGATACAGACACTTGACCAACAAAGTATAAAAATCGGTTTAGAAATGAATGCAAATAAGACTAAGATAATGACCAACAGTCAGAAGAAGCCAATAAATGTAAGAGACAATATTATAAACTATGTCGATAACTACATTTACTTAGGAAAACGAGTATCTTTCCATCACTCTAACAACGAAGATGAAGTAGCAAGAAGAGTATTAAAATCGTGGAATAGATTCTGGTCATTAAAAGAAATCTTAAAAGGCAACTTCAATCTTCACATGAAAAAAGTAGTAATGGATACTAGTGTCCTACCATGCTTATTGTACAGCTGTCAAACGTGGACCTTTACAGAAAAAGTCAAGCAGATGATTACGAGTAATCAAAGAGCAATGGAAAGAAGCTTATTAAAAATAAGGAAGATAAACAAAGTAAGAAGCGCCAGGATAAGACAGAAAACCAAGATCACCGATGCACTCACACATGCCCTGGCACTTAAATGGAAATGGGCTGGACATATTGCACGGTATACCGACAGGAGGTGGACTAGAGAAATTACACGTTGGAAGGGGCCAACATCAGGAAAACGAAATGTAGGAAGACCAATAAAACGGTGGGCTGATGACATAGCACAATCAGCAGGAAAAGATTGGATGCAGAAAGCACTTGACAGAAAGTTGTGGATGAAGTTGGAGGAGGCCTTTACCCAATCTGGGATCCATATCTAAAAATTTAACTAAATAACAATTATACTAAAAAACCTAGATTAAGCAAATAATACTAACAAAAACAAAAACTAACAATATTGTATATGTACACTTTTTTTTTAGAGATATGGAATAAATGGCTTTATTATTATTATTATTATTATGTAACACAATAAGTGTATTGCTGTCTCTTTCATTCACAGTTATAGACGCTAAGACTATAGCACATACATACACACATACACATACACATAGAATATCATGCATAATGCAAATATGCGAAATAAGAGGACTCTTCCCGGTCCTGTCTATCGAACATGTTCTAAAATCATGTTGTTTCATACAACGCATACCGCCTGTTGACGACAAGCAAGAGAATGCGATAACATTGAACAAGAAATAGTGTGCAGAAATTACATAAAACTACTGGAAGAAAATACGTATTTTTTTATGGAAATGGAGGACAAACGAGTGTGCGGGTCCTGGTGTTAAGTGATCAGCACAACCAACATTCTCTTGCAACACCAGAGGAATCACAGAAGCGTTGCCGGCCTTTAAGATTTTTTGAAGGTACCCAAGGATGTCGTATCGTCCCGGAAGCACCGCACAAGGAAGCTCATTTAACAGCTTTGTAGTACGTGGAAGAAATCTCCTTGAGTATCTAATAACCGAGAGTATCTAATACTTACAAATTTGTGAAATAAATGTTTATCTTTGTAGAATTTCCATTACATGCGCGAGGTTTCCATCGCAATATTTTATTTACTTTTACAATTTATGAGTGCATTATGAACGGACAAAGCTCAAGTAGATTATATTTCTTAAAATTTATATTTTCTGTTTCGATTGAAACATAGATGAATGCACAAGATACCTATCAGTATTTTTTAAGAAAGGTGCGTTTTGTATGAAAAATATGACGTGTCGACTGCTTTTAAATTAAAATTTTTATTTGTTGTGACCACCGTAACAACTAGAGGGATAATCATTAATTTGCACCTAAGTACACGTTGTTAGAGATGCAGTAAAGGTACCAGGGAGGATGGTATCCCGAAATTAGATTTCCCGAGAGAGTGCAATACGCAAAGTCAAAGTCAAATAATTTTTATTCATTTTGGCTCAAACTTACTGAAAAATTACTGAATCTACCATATGCTCGGAAAAAGTTGAGCTCGTGAGAGGAACATACAAGAAACTCAACGACCACTGTACATAAATATAACAAATCTTAATATATATAAATTACGTGTCGCGTTGTTTGTCCGCGATGAACTCTTAAACAAATGAACGGATTTTAATGGGGATTACTTCATGGAGTGCAGTTTAGTCCAACTTGAGAGATAGGATGGTCCCAAAGCGAAATAAAATTTTTACTTAGCATTTACCCATAATTTTTTTTTCAATATTTGTTTTGTATGGACATATTTTCTATGAGAGAATTTAGTGACGCACGGTTTGACAGTTCCACTGTGAAACAATTTCATTAAAACAACAGGGAGCATTTTTACGAAATAATTCTTGATGTTTTGAAATATTATTAGCAAATTCCTATGAATCAATATTTTTTTTATTATATGTACCTAGAAAAACGTCTGTCGAGTCAGCTTGTTAGTTTATAAAGGGCTACATCCTATATTATATGAATCGTGTTTGAATAATATCAAATATGTGAGAAGTCATCAATTTAACTTTTGTTCTGTAGATTCTGCTGCAAGTCCTGCGTGGAAGCCGGACAGCTGGAAGCTGAAGAAGCGGAGCTGATGCAGGCCGATATGTCATTTAGAAGGAAGAAGTAACGAGAAAATAACGGCTTATTAGGGAGTTCTAACGCCAGTTAATGTATTATAGATAAAATTTGATATCGAAATTTACTTAAATTAAAAAAATAGAAATAAATTTCGTGAAATATGAATTTTAATACCGTTATAAGCATAATAATATATATTAGGTTTAGATTTTACTGTCAAATAAATTTGCATGAAAACAAATTTTATTATTTTAAGTAGGTAATGATATTTTAATAAATTTAAAGATTTTGAAATATCCAGAATGTAAAATGAAACAAAAGTGCCTTAATAATCTAAAAAGTGTGTACAAATTAATTATTATAAGAAATTTGTAACATAACATAAATGTAATACAAACTCTTACGGTGTTATTACAAACAAAAATTTAAACATGGCTTAGACACGTGTTTTGTTAAACACATAAAGACACGGATTCGTAATAGGGCTTTTTAAAACGCTTTATATTAGCTTCACCTGTATGTTTGTATGTTTGTAACCGACTTCTTTGAGCGCGATTTTGACTCACTTTAAACGGCTAGATTCAAACTTTGTAGATTTATCAAGCACCGATGACATTACACTAATTTGATAAAATTATACTAAAAAATGAAAAACAAATAATAGTTAAAAAAAACTAAAAAGCACGCTTTATATAAAATTCAACTAAAAAATAGAAAATAAATTTAAATTGAAAATAGTGTAAAAAACTATATATGAAGTGTAGAAGAATTATTATATTAATAATATCTTAAAAAGCACCCCACGCTTTTTTTACAATAAAATATATTTTTTTACACTATTTTCAATTTAAATTTGTTTTCTATTTTTTAGTTGAATTTAATATAAAGTGTGCTTTTTAGTTTTTTTTAACTATTATTTATTAATACAAGTGTTTTGTAATAACACCGTTAATATTTATACAAGATAGTATTTAAATTTTATATATAGAATATTTACTATACTATTGTGATCTCTCATACTCACTCGCAATAAGTTTACAAGAATCTCTTTTTATATAATCAAATCTCAACTTTTTCTATTCTAAGATTAAACGAAATATTATACGAAAGATAGTAAAAATATTAAGTTAATTAAGTTTTCGAGATACTTCACTAACGCCCTATTCCTGAAACAACTTCATTCCAGTTTTTATAATTAATAACAACTTCCAATGAATGCATTTATAAACACAATAATTATCTGAGCGATCCAAATAAATATATAAAAGAGAAATGAACTTATCACTAACGTGCTATTTTCTAAATAATTAAATCGACTGTCACCAAACTGGAATGGAATCACTGGCCAGTAGTGATTTTATGGGTGGCCTAAAAATTTTATCAAAATCGCTGAGTATATATCTTATATTTATATTTGACTGTTCTAATTGCACGCCTCGGCGAGTTTGTGGTTTATAACCGCCCTGTCGAGCTCACACGATTTCCACACTTTAAATTGCATATTTTTTTCTATTACTCTTACACATTATAAAAAGCACATCAATATAAAGCTGAGACACAAATGAATAATCCTGATACTTTTTTTAAGTTGTCGAATACGTACATTAAAAAAAAAATATCGTGAAAGTCCAGTAGTGTGTGGTTCAAAAAAACGGCGTGGTACGGATATCTCGAAAAGACTTATACTATTTTCACTATTTTCACAATTAAGCAGAGAAGGTTCCTTTCGAAAATCATTACTGTAAGCCTTCTCGTTTTTTTTTAAACGCAGATGATTAAATTTTATTCGAAATTTAACTTAAAAAAAATAAAGCATGAGCGTTCGAGGCGTGCACTTTTAGATTTTCCAATTTTTTATTTTATATATGTTTATAGTACGCTTTATAAGTTTCTTGTGATCCCTCTGATGTTATAAGAGTAAAGATCGCGGTGGTAACATACCAATTACTCTCCAGTGACCCGTATGCTCTCTTCTTCCATAAAAAAAATATATTATATCTTAGTATGGGTACTGTAACAAATCAATTCCGGGGAAAATAACGCACCAGCTACATAAACAGATACCACTAACAAAACAACGAAAACTAATCTCAGATAGAAACAATACCTATTTAAATATATCGTGTCCAAGAATATGTAAATAAAAATGTGAAATAGCTCTTCACACAACTAATAACACTTTTATTTCTTGCTTTTCCTCTCAATGGTATTTTCTTATTATTTAACAGCCAAGGATATGTAACAACTAATTTCGACATGGCCGAAGATATTGAAAGTACCTGTGTGTTTATTTTAGATACATATTTAAATATATATATATCGTACTTCCATATAGCTTCTTCTTTGTGATGTAAGTCTCCGCTTTCTATTTATTTGGATCGTATATTATTACAGTAATTATCAAACAGCATTACCAATAGATTTAGGAACTAAATCATGTAGTTAAGTTAATTATTATTATTATGTAAATAAGCAACAACACGCAAACTAGACATATTGTAAAAGGTTTTACCGTCAGACTTTTAAAGAAGAAAAAATATTTCTTCATAATCGCATTATCTAAACATCATCATCATAGTAATGAATAACGGCAGATCAGTGGCTTATTTTTAGTTGGAATGTATTTAAGACTTATTCAATTTCTGTGTCAAATCCTTGTTAGCCTAGGGCAGCAAAGCGGTTGCGATTTCCGACGAAGTAGAAAGAGAGAGCATTAGGGACTCGAGTAGTGAAATCGCACGAGTGATACGAATATGAAGTCTTTTTGACTCTCGCACAATAAATCTAAGGCTAGCTGACTCTTAATTGGTAGATAATATAGAGAGTGGTGCCATAATGGCGACATTAAATGAACACACTGTGAGCTATCTAACCTTAATCGTAAAAAAAAAAATCCTAAAATATGAAGTATATAATTGAAATTTTCAAATAAACCAATTATATATTGACCTTGATCCTGCAGACACTCTGTCCAAACAGTTTTTCGGGACTATGTTAGTTTAAGATTGTTTCTGCAAATAAATAATACTACTTATAAATTTAGTAAACAAAATTTTATCACACTTGCGTGGTCGCGTAAGACTGCTCGAAGTAGGTGTCAGTGGCTAGGATAGCACGCGGATACTAGATTTCTTACAGGTTGTTCCGAATTGATATGGCATATTTATTTATTTAGGTGAATTATGTATTTGTTTTTGAATATTTTTTTAATGATTACGGTTAATTAGTTCTTCCCGTGTGCTTATTTAATGTCTCAATTATAGCGCTACGCTATATAAACTGTAACTGGCCAGTATCTTACGACCATTCCCAATATACTATCTACAGATAGAGATAAATTACTACCTTCTACTCGGCCGTTAGTCTTCTCCACCCTCAAAGCCAATAATTTACGGCCGTTCCCAATATTCAGTCTATCTCTTACTTGAGATAAAAATCGTAACTACCGTTGACTTTCTGTCCCAATAAACTTATCGACGGTAACTCACCTTATGCGTATACGCTGTCTGTCAAGGGAGGACATATAGCTTACCATCGATAGAAGTTTTAATGGAAATTTCAATTCATGCGTCCCAATATAAGGCGATAAGAATGACTTATCAGGTATATTGGGACAGCTTCATATTATTGACAGCTAATTACTGAGAGTAGAAGGTAGTATTTTATCTCGATCTGTAGATAGTATATTGGGAACGGCCGTATGTGATAGATTTTCATACATCCTTTATGCCCGCATTTACGTAATAAATGTCGAACTTTCGGCCCATTTGTCGCATCACAACCAATACACATTTCGAGAAGGTATAGTAGAAATATTTTTTCATCAATCACGTACCTGCCTTCAGTTGAATTGCTAGATTGTCATTACTTTCATGTTCGTGTAAGCTGGCAGTGACAAAAGTTTACGAAGGTAGACAGTAGATAAATATTATTGTGCAATACAGAATAAATATGGATACCACGACAATTCCGTACGATTTATGTAGTTATTTGTGTTACAAGGGGGCAACGTGATATACTCCTCGAGAGCCTTATTTCGAATTCAGAACCTAGCGAGAATGCAATATACGCCACTCGATACCAAAATATTTTGGCCAAGAATGACACTACTTTTCATCACTACTCGAAGTTCGTGCGTTACTTTATAGTGAAAGTTTTAATAATCACAAATAAATCAAGAACGCAAACCAATCAGAAAAGAGAAAGCTTAAACTCATATTAGAACAAAATTGTAGTTTGTTCCCGCTATCCTGTAAGGCCAATTTTCTTAATTCGACTATCCAAATACCTACGCATGTTGAAAAGTAATTTATTTCATTAGGAATGCATATTATTATATTTATCTTAGTCATAATATTGTATGTCGTAATAAATTGTGTATGTATAGTACTCTTCAAAGTAAAAATGTAAATATTACAAATACACCTAATATTTGAAATAAACTTTACAATAAATAAGATTTTTTTCATTTCTGAAGCCCTTTGATTTGTTATCTTTTTAGTTAAGATTTGAGAAGCATATAAATAAAGTGATTTCCAACAGTTTTTAAAGATTAAAAGTTTTGTACCAAATTAGACCATTTATAACCACTGATATGCGCATACGTCTTTGTGAGGCTCTTGTTCTATCCAAGCTTCACTATACCGATACAGTGTATGGTTCGAGGTTGCTTGGCAGAACAAGAAATTTAATACAAAGAGTACAAAACGCCTGTGCTCGTTTTTGCTGGGATATACCGGCCTGACAATACATTTCTCCATACCTCAAAGAAGATAATGGATGCTCGTAGACGACTTTATTTAGCCACGCTTCTCTTTGGTATTATTATCACAAAAACGCCAAAATATTTATATCATACATTATTAAATATCTTATATTATTACGTATTATGTCTATATAGATAACAACTGGGATTGGACTTTTTGTTTGTTTCTTGTTTGTTGCTAATATTTCTAAAATTGCTATACCAGGTTGATTGCGGCAGAGTGTCAGAGCCTAGATTGACTGGTGGACAAGTTTTCAGTCTTAGGGTAAATGTGATGTGGTGAGACTTCAGGGCGCTTGCTTTTATGCGCCACTTGGTCAAACACGCATAAGTGGCATCGAGCTGAGTTTGAAAATGTCTGGTCGCCTCATTGGGGTCACTGTTACAACTGAGGAACGCCACATCATCGGCACAGCTGCTTCTGGTGATTGGGGTAGGTCACTTGTAAATATGTTATAGACTCCATCAGTAGGTAGTAGGAGTGAGGAAGGTACATTTTAATTTTGCACATTAGTCCTTTATGCCAAACCCGATTGAAAGCTTGTTGTACGTCGAGAAAAGCAGCCGAACAGTATCCCTTCTTTTCCAGACATTGTCTAACTGTACAATACACTCTGTGAACTTGTTCTATGATGGAGTAGTGTTTCCGGAAGCCAAATTGATGGTCAGGTATTACATGGCCCATATCTAGGCAAGAGGATAGTCGTGCTAGGATGATCCTTTCCCACAATTTTGGTGCGTACACAGTACAGGCGTCAGGCTAATAGGGCGATAAGACGTGACTTCAGTAGGCGGTTTACCAGGCTTATGGATCGCAACAATTTGTGATGTTTTCCAGAGTGCAGGAACAAGCGAGGTTCTCAATGTGGCATTGACAAGGATGGTCAAAAACGTAATGCACTTCTTAGGAAGCTCTTTCAATGGCCTGCGGGTGATTAGATCAAATCCAGGTGCATTTTGGCTATTTCTCTACCCACCTCTCTTGGTGTAGTAGGTCTCAAAGGCAGGCATAGTTGCAGGTCTTGTCCTAGGATTTGGTCTATTTCTGGATCTTCTAGACTATCCATATTGTTGGGTTGGAATACGTTGGCCAGGTATGTAGCAAAGGCCTGAGATTATTCTTGGTAAGATTCGTTGAAATGAGGTTAGTTGAGGATATTTTTTGCTACTATGACTAACGATTCGGTTGAATGGAGTCAAGAAAACGTTTATAATACAGGTGTAAGCACAACGAGACACACGCCCGCGCAATGTTCCGGTCTGCATCGGGGTAGTCAGAGACAAAAGGATTCCACTTGCTTCTATCCTTACAAACCTAACGCGCTTCCTCTACATTCATTACTCTTTTCATACATGCTCGCCGCTTGCGGGTGCTTCGAACCTTTCAAAATGTCCCCAGTTTGGTCGATGAATGTTCTACGAGGTCTGCCGCGACCGACATGGTCACACACACTTGCCTTATATATTACTGAATGAATACTCTACTTTCAAACCATCTGGGAGGCAGTGGGAGGCTCCTTTGCACCGGATGTCGGCTAGATTATGGGTACGACCACGGTGGCTATTTCTGCCGTGAAGCAGTAATGTGTAAGCATTACTTTGTTTCGGTCTGAAGGGCGCCTTAGCTAGTGAAATTACTGAGACTAATGAGATTAATGAGACTTAACATCTTATGTCTCAAGGTGATGAGCGCAGTTGTAGTGCCGCTCAGAATTTTTGGGTTTCTCAATAATTCTGAGCGGCACTGCATTGTAATGGACAGGGCGTATCAATTACCATCAACTGAACGTCCTGCTCATCTCTTCCCTCATTTAAAAAAAAAGGGAAATGAGAAGGACGACTTCTACAAAAATGAGCATTTATTTAGTTATTAATTAATACGTAACTATTAATAGCGACATTCGCTCAATGACTTACAATTTTCTCTTAAAAATCCAACAAAAGCATATTGTTCATCTGAGCATTCCATGAATGCTCCTTAAGCTGCTTGCTTTTATTTATTTAATTACTAGCTGACCCGGCAAACGTTGTTTTGCCATATAAAGTATTTTTAGTGTACGACCGTTTTTTCATCATTCGTGTTAATATTGACACTCACAAAATGTGGCTTTCTATTGGTAATAGTCAAAGTCAAATAAACTTAATTCAGATAGGCTTAAACAAAACGGTTCAGCGGTCACTATAAATATTTCTTTTAAATTGCTGAAATCACCAAATTATGTTCGGTAAAAGTTGAGCTCGTGAGAAGAACAAAAGAAACTCAACTGTCCCTATTTTCAATCAATAGAGTATTTAAAATTGGCTTTCTCCATCGCTGGAGCCTCGCTGTACTATGCGAATACTGGCAAAGCATCACGTGACATCACACGCTGTTCTGCACTACGCATTGCAGCGCACTCGTTCCAGTATGTAAGCAAATAAGTGCTCAATACATGAGTAGAAAAGATACCGTATCATGAGATACGGTATCTTTTCTTTACTAACACAAATGTTAAGTATCAAATATTGACGGTAGAGTGAACTTAGTTTCACAAAAATGAATTTCTTAAAAATTTGAACACTTAATTCAATTTTACGTAATGAGGGTGGCGAAAAATAGTTTTTCGCTACACACGGCTTTGTACACAGTAAGTAGTGAAATTCTTTTTAAGTTTTAAAACTACCTTCAAAAATAACATCCAATAATCGGTAAATTTAAGACTTACCAAATTAAGTGAATTTGAATCCTTAATCTAATTTCGGTTAAAACTTAGTATCCCTTAGCACGAATTTGCATGTAAAAAATATTGTAGTTGATAGAGCTTTGGTCCACGATGATAGTGTTTCAAGTTTTCAAGAAAAACCAAAATAAAAGTCTACCCTCCCCAGCCTATCTGTCACAGACTATTTGTTACATTTTATTTCACAGTTTTTCATACAATTTAAGCCGTTTTACCTGTCACCAACTTCTTTTACATTTCATTTCACTGTTTTTCATGCATTTATGGCTGTATTAGCTGGAACCCTTTGCCTGTACTTATATTTTACTAAGAAACCAAAATCATTTTATGACAGTTTTAGCCTCCCACCGCGATGGCGCACATGTAGTGTTTATTTACGTGATTTACCTGTTTTAGGTTAGAATTTTTTTTGTGATTTTCTTGAAAACGTTGCATTACCTTGTAATAGGAGTGGTATCATTATAATCGTGGACTAAAGCTTTATCAACTACAATATTTTTTACCTCCTAATTCATGCTAAGAGATACTAAGTCCCACCCGTAATTTCTGATGACGAAGAAAGAGAATCCTTTTTTTTAAAGGTGTGACGTCACCACTTTTGACATCACAAAAGTTGACTGGCTGGTAATCACTCATCATGGATCATCGAAAGAAAACTGCACGTGATCACCTTCGTTTATTCCACAGTGTAACAACGTCCCAGACATATCCGTATCGTACGACAGCCTGAGCTCGAATACCTCGAGTGTCTTTTTTTTTTTTGAGAGGAGGAAATACTGTTACGTATTGTATGTAATATATCGGACCCGAGTGTCCGCGTAAGCGGACGCCCCATACCGACTAAAACCTCCTCTGTGCTGTTAGCAGCCCTGGCTTTCACACTACGCAACAATAGTCGCGGGGCGTCTCCTAAGGAGACTCGAACCTCAGACCGGCTGTGTGCTTGTGAGAAGGAGAGAGAATGAAAATGAAGATGAAAGATGAAAAGGTGAGAAGAACACACTCGCCGGCGAGTGTGGTGATGTTTTGTGTAATGTATATGTTTGTATGTATGTAAGTAGTGTAAATGTTTGTGTGCATGTATGTTTGTGTTTTGTGTCTGTTTGTGGAGTGTGTTTGTGTTTGTGTAAGTGGTGTATGTCAGTCCGTCAGTCAGTCCGTGTGTGAGTGAGTGTAGTGAAGCGATTACAGGACGAGGACTAACGTCTCGTCGGGTATCAAAACAATGTGTGGTGTATCTGAGGTGTTTGTGTGGGTGTCGCGTTCGCGATATTGATGTCGTCATCCGGGTCTACCGTGACGTGTCTGGGACGTCTTATTGGGTTGAGACTATGGTGAAGGGGGGAGTACCCGCATGCCTTCCTAACCAAGATGTTGGGATGGTTAGGCGCCTTGTCAAAGAAGCGTCGCGAGATCTCTTTAAAATGTTGTCCCCAAGTGTCAACAGTGTGGCAATATTTATAGGGCTCGGCTCACATGCATGCGTTTTCGAATAATGCTTTTTAACAATATTTTGATGTTACAATGTAATCAAATAATGACTTATGATTTAATTCTAGAATAAAACTACAAATCTTTTTCTTCTCGTTTTTATAGGTGTTTATTAATTGTGATGTTATATAGTATTTATATATTATGTATTTTTTAATTCTTGCGGGTTTTGCGTAGCAAACATGAATAGCTCGCAGTATAATAATTGCAGCTATTTTTCCTACTTCTTCGCACTTATCATTATATTTTGGATAAGCCATGGTGACCAAGGCTGTCTACATTGCCTCCGCAGCGGCACATATGGGGAACTGTTCTAGGGATACCCAGGCGAACCAACTGCGATTGAGAAGCTGGAATTATCGAGAAGTGTCCCTATGTTACTCGAAGGAGTGGCCTGAAGCCAGTACCCTGAATCTCGTTCACTAACAGCAATAAAACGAGCCTGATCCGAAATATTGTGACTTGATAATAATATCCTTTTGTGAATGATTTTGCACTGTGGCTTTAAAGGGTAATTTTCATTTGGACAGGCAACTTTCCAAGCATTTTAAGCAGTTTCCGCATACACCAGTGGCTGAGACCCATTAGGGGAGATTATTTTATCATATAAAGTGCTGACACTGTGAACAGAAGATAAGAATGCTGGTAAGGGTATACTAGATATATTTTTCTGATGCCAATTCCACCAAAACGAATGGGCAGAAAAGCCTGGCACCAAGAAATATCAGACAATGAACAATTTAATATTTTTGATACTAAATTTCGTAGAGAATCGTCCAAACTTGAAATTTATCTAATTTCTCATCCATTGATTGGTTCAGTAGACATATGAGTTACAAGAGGCTTGGTAGCTGAAGTTTGATACAAATGGTCTCGTTGACCAGCTAACGTCAGGGTGTCGAGTTTGCGTGACGGTGTGCGCGTGCTTTGTTGAATATTATCACTGATAATTAAATAGATAAATCCCTGACGCGCTAAAAGTATAACTTCTTAGACCTATTTAGAACCTAACGTAATTTTAGTTATTTACTGTCGGCACACGAATATTGTCTACACTTCATAGCAAGTGCATCAAAAAAGGCTATATATCATCGATATCATAGTTGTATATAATACTTAATCAGGTCAGGCCCTTTAATCAAGGTAGAAACAAAGAGCGAAATCAAATTTCACCGCCCTTTGGTCGACGCTTTCACGCCACAAACCGTATCGGTGCCAGAATAAGAGCTGCGATATTCTTTATGATTTGTACATCATGCAAATTCGAAGTCAAAACTTTTTATTGCATGTCACTTGTCAATGGTAAGACGCCCCCGATGTCACGGCCTTATTCATAAGTTACATTTCTCTTGAACTGTATTCCTCTTGAACACATTCGTGTCTTCAATTTCAGTAACTACTCTTTAAGGCGAATTAACGAGACAACTCCAGGCTTTTTGTTTTAAAATACTCGACGAATAGAAAAAAACTGTCAATTAGCAGACACAGATTGATTAAATAATTAGGTACAGGTCCAGATTTATAACAAGGAAACTAAATACTAAATTGAATTATACAGTCAGCGTCAAAAAGATAGCGTCACCCATTGTATTATAAAACATGGCAACACCAATCGTTACCATATACATCTATTTACCAAAATCACACACTAATAAATATGCTACTAAAACCCTAGTAGAGATACAGAGCTCAGTCTAATGTAGGGCTTCCAATCCCGCGGCCTGTATTCAATCTCGGCATTTGGGGGACTACGAATTTTCAATCCCGCGGGATCTCGGTATTTGCGGGATCCCGCATATTGAAAATATGCACATTTTAAAACAATGAATTTATCAACTCCACTGTTATTTACGTACATATTACTATTAAAATGAGATCAATCAAATTATACTGTTTTTTTTTTTTTAAAAAAAAAAACAAAACAAATTGTTTTCAAAAAATACACAACGCAAAATTACAAAATCCACCAAAAAAAAATAACATTTTAAACATATAAATTATTACTTAATTATTAAGTTTTTCAGCTTTTAATATTAACTGAAAATGTTTGCGAAGAAAATACAACATTTCCAAACTGTCGTCTGCCAAACTACTGCGTATTTTACTCTATTGCCTGGCCAGAAAATGCCCTTTCTGCTTCCACACTTGTGGGCGGTATTCCTTTTAAGGGCTTGTACGTGAATGAATCTTTCATTCACGTACATACCCTTAAATTTTTATTCTATTCTAAAAGTATGTATCAATAAACATCACGAAAATACGAAACAGTTAATAACTTGAGTTATTAAGAATAATAATTCACGCAGATTATCTTATATTGCATCGCATGCACGCTTTTTTTCAGTCCCGCAAATCCCGCGCCCGTAATCCCGCATCTCGCGGGATTGGAAAATGGTGCGGGATCCCGCAATACCGAGATTTTGGTATTGGAAGCCCTAGTCTCATGTTTATAGTCAATGTTAATATTAATATGTCAACTGATATAAAGTTTTTCAACAATCTAATTTGAATCCTATTATCTTGGGGCGAAAGTTCATTTTCCTATATTTTGGCAATTTATGTGTAGCTATATATTTGGCTACTTTGGATGACGCTATCTATTTGGTCATTTTCGGTGAATCGATGTATATGGTAACGATGGGTGCTGCAATTTTTTTTAATGCTATGACGCTATATATTTGACGCTGACTGTGCAGATTGCACAGAGTCTTTGTTCGCAACGGAAAAACTATATTTTCACAAATTTGTTGATCTCCATAAAAGATTTCAACAATGTGAGATGTCAACCAATGTGTTAAGAATTTGTTATCGATCCGAGTGATTACGTAAAACTATGAAAGTTCAAAGTGGAAAATCTTTAACAAACGAACATAACATGACAATAATATCAAGCAATCCAATTATATATATTTTTTAATAGAATGTTCGAGCTGTCAATATAAAAAGTTTCACCCATAAATTTACTTATTTTAATGCAAAGTAAACAGAAGGCCAAACCGGCAATTTCATATTTAAGCCCGTATTACATTTGATAGGATGTTATTATTATAATTGAAAGAGTGTTGTTGTCTTCTTTCTGAGTATCGTAACATAGTTTTCATATTCCATGAAATAAAACAATAATATCAGAGCAGTTGACAGTCGCAGAGCTTATCATCACAAACAAGCTAATTTCACTAACACTATCTGAGGCTAGAGGTCACAATTAAGTGCGTTTTGGTTAAAACATCAGCTGCTATGTTTCCGCGATTATCGACTATAAAATTCCATCCAAGATACATGAAGTTATCACGTTTGTTCTCCACAAGAGTGACAAAGAGGAACAACGATTTTGCTTTTTTTTAAATGCAAATAAGGGACGAGACGAGCGGGACGTTCAGCTGATGGTAATTGGTACGCCCTGCCGATTACAATGCAGTGCCATTCAGGACTTTTTATGGAATAGGAGGACAAACGAGCGTACGGGTCAGCTGTTGTAAAGTGATCACCGCCACCCACAATCTCTTGCAACAACAGAGGAATTACAGGAGCGTTGCCGGCCTTTAAGGAAGGTGCAGCTTTTTTTGAAGGTACCCATATCGTATCATCCAGGAAACACCGCACAAGGAAGTTCATTCCTCAGCTTTGTAGTACGTGGAAGAAAGCTCCTTGAAAACCGCTCTGTGGAGGGCCGCCACACATCCAGATGGTGGGGATGATATCCTAACTTCATGTGTGGCCGGACCTGCGCTTGTAGAGCGCTAGAATGTGGGCCGGCTTGAAGTATTGCTGTGCTCTATTAATGACGCCCAGTTTTTTCGAAGCCAAATTGGCTTTGCCCTCCAGATGGCCACGAAATTGGGAATCGCTCGCAATTTCGAAACCTAGTATTCCGATACTAGGCGAGGCTTTAAAGGAAGTGTTGTCGAAGAGTGTTGATACGAGAAATGGATTTTTTTTAGTGGTAAACGCGCAAACTTGAGTCTTCTGGGGGTTAAATTGGACAAGGTTCAATTTAGCCCATTCCGCGACCTTCTCAAGAGAGGACTCGATAGAAGACACAAGTTTTGCGGCATTGGTCGACGATTTCCCTAGAGAGACCTGCATGGCCCGTGTATATGGCATCACCAGTGCTGTCGTCTGCATAGCAATGTATGTTGGAGGTGCCCAACATATCATTGATATGCAGAAGAAACAGCGTGGGAGATAGCACACAGCCTTGGGGCACTCCAGCATTCACGGGCTTCGGGTTCGAGCAATATCCGTCGACAACGACCTGTATGCTGCGCACAGTGAGGAAGCTGGAGGTCCACTTGCACAATCTCTCGGGAAGCCCAAATGATGGAAGTTTTGAGAGGAGCGCCTTGTGCCATACACGATAAAAGGCCTTCACTATATCCAGGCCAACTGCCAGGCCTTCCCCCTTGCTTTCAATAGCCGCCGCCCATCTATGTGTTAGGTATATCAGAAGATCACCTGCCGACCGACCATGGCGAAAGCCGTATTGACGGTCGTTGATCACCTGGTGACCCTGAAGGTATACCAAGAGCTGGCGGCTAATTATGCTCTCCATGATTTGGGAGAGCAGGGAGGTAATAGCAATAGGCCTGTAGTTTGCCAGATGCGAACTGTCTCCTTTTTTTGGATCGGATGGACAAGGGCTGACTTCCATGAGTAAGGGACTATGCCTTTGGAATAAGAGTGCCGGAATAAACGATTTAGCACCGGCGTCAACTCAGGGGCACACGTTCCAAGCACGATTGGAGAAATGTCATCCGGCCCGCTCGACTTCCTGACGTCCAACGAAAACAGAGCTCACCTAACAGTTTTCTGTCTGAACTGTACTTCAGGCATAGAGATCTGACACCGCGGATGGTAGGCGGTGTTTTTCCGCTGTCGTCAAGAGTCGAGTTGAAGGCGAAAAGAGCGCAAAGCACCGCAACTCAAGTTCGATATGCCTGTTTTTTGCAGTCAGTTGCTGCTTTAACTGACGCATCGAACGAGGGCTGTGATCTGCAACCGATCGGTACCACAGAGCTTGGTATCCATTCCCTGTAGTATCACATCGGCTCCTGCAACGGCGCAGGCACTAGGATCATCCGAAGGGAAACAAACCCTGTCCCAAGAGTAGGATGCAAAAAAGGAACGCATCCTATCCCAATCTGCTGACTTGTAGTGCCAAACGCGGTAGGTGGTCTGCGATATCCTCCCTAACGTACACACATACCCCGGTATGAGGTAAAAATTGTGCTCAATTTTGTACCCGGGGTACGTTAAATATGACATATCGCTAGGTCGAGATATCTGCGTCTCCGTTTTTACCTTAATCGTAAAAAAAAAATCCTAAAATATGAAGTATATAATTGAAATTTTCAAATAAACCAATTATATATTGACCTTGATCCTGCAGACACTCTGTCCAAACAGTTTTTCGGGACTATGTTAGTTTAAGATTGTTTCTGCAAATAAATAATACTACTTATAAATTTAGTAAACAAAATTTTATCACACTTGCGTGGTCGCGTAAGACTGCTCGAAGTAGGTGTCAGTGGCTAGGATAGCACGCGGATACTAGATTTCTTACAGGTTGTTCCGAATTGATATGGCATATTTATTTATTTAGGTGAATTATGTATTTGTTTTTGAATATTTTTTTAATGATTACGGTTAATTAGTTCTTCCCGTGTGCTTATTTAATGTCTCAATTATAGCGCTACGCTATATAAACTGTAACTGGCCAGTATCTTACGACCATTCCCAATATACTATCTACAGATAGAGATAAATTACTACCTTCTACTCGGCCGTTAGTCTTCTCCACCCTCAAAGCCAATAATTTACGGCCGTTCCCAATATTCAGTCTATCTCTTACTTGAGATAAAAATCGTAACTACCGTTGACTTTCTGTCCCAATAAACTTATCGACGGTAACTCACCTTATCCGTATACGCTGTCTGTCAAGGGAGGACATATAGCTTACCATCGATAGAAGTTTTAATGGAAATTTCAATTCATGCGTCCCAATATAAGGCGATAAGAATGACTTATCAGGTATATTGGGACAGCTTCATATTATTGACAGCTAATTACTGAGAGTAGAAGGTAGTATTTTATCTCGATCTGTAGATAGTATATTGGGAACGGCCGTATGTGATAGATTTTCATACATCCTTTATGCCCGCATTTACGTAATAAATGTCGAACTTTCGGCCCATTTGTCGCATCACAACCAATACACATTTCGAGAAGGTATAGTAGAAATATTTTTTCATCAATCACGTACCTGCCTTCAGTTGAATTGCTAGATTGTCTTTACTTTCATATTCATATTTTTTTAACTATTATTTATTAATACAAGTGTTTTGTAATAACACCGTTAATATTTATACAAGATAGTATTTAAATTTTATATATAGAATATTTACTATACTATTGTGATCTCTCATACTCACTCGCAATAAGTTTACAAGAATCTCTTTTTATATAATCAAATCTCAACTTTTTCTATCCTAAGATTAAACGAAATATTATACGAAAGATAGTAAAAATATTAAGTTAATTAAGTTTTCGAGATACTTCACTAACGCCCTATTCCTGAAACAACTTCATTCCAGTTTTTATAATTAATAACAACTTCCAATGAATGCATTTATAAACACAATAATTATCTGAGCGATCCAAATAAATATATAAAAGAGAAATGAACTTATCACTAACGTGCTATTTTCTAAATAATTAAATCGACTGTCACCAAACTGGAATGGAATCACTGGCCAGTAGTGATTTTATGGGTGGCCTAAAAATTTTATCAAAATCGCTGAGTATATATCTTATATTTATATTTGACTGTTCTAATTGCACGCCTCGGCGAGTTTGTGGTTTATAACCGCCCTGTCGAGCTCACACGATTTCCACACTTTAAATTGCATATTTTTTTCTATTACTCTTACACATTATAAAAAGCACATCAATATAAAGCTGAGACACAAATGAATAATCCTGATACTTTTTTTAAGTTGTCGAATACGTACATTAAAAAAAAAATATCGTGAAAGTCCAGTAGTGTGTGGTTCAAAAAAACGGCGTGGTACGGATATCTCGAAAAGACTTATACTATTTTCACTATTTTCACAATTAAGCAGAGAAGGTTCCTTTCGAAAATCATTACTGTAAGCCTTCTCGTTTTTTTTTTTAAACGCAGATGATTAAATTTTATTCGAAATTTAACTTAAAAAAAATAAAGCATGAGCGTTCGAGGCGTGCACTTTTAGATTTTCCAATTTTTTATTTTATATATGTTTATAGTACGCTTTATAAGTTTCTTGTGATCCCTCTGATGTTATAAGAGTAAAGATCGCGGTGGTAACATACCAATTACTCTCCAGTGACCCGTATGCTCTCTTCTTCCATAAAAAAAATATATTATATCTTAGTATGGGTACTGTAACAAATCAATTCCGGGGAAAATAACGCACCAGCTACATAAACAGATACCACTAACAAAACAACGAAAACTAATCTCAGATAGAAACAATACCTATTTAAATATATCGTGTCCAAGAATATGTAAATAAAAATGTGAAATAGCTCTTCACACAACTAATAACACTTTTATTTCTTGCTTTTCCTCTCAATGGTATTTTCTTATTATTTAACAGCCAAGGATATGTAACAACTAATTTCGACATGGCCGAAGATATTGAAAGTACCTGTGTGTTTATTTTAGATACATATTTAAATATATATATATCGTACTTCCATATAGCTTCTTCTTTGTGATGTAAGTCTCCGCTTTCTATTTATTTGGATCGTATATTATTACAGTAATTATCAAACAGCATTACCAATAGATTTAGGAACTAAATCATGTAGTTAAGTTAATTATTATTATTATGTAAATAAGCAACAACACGCAAACTAGACATATTGTAAAAGGTTTTACCGTCAGACTTTTAAAGAAGAGAAAATATTTCTTCATAATCGCATTATCTAAACATCATCATCATAGTAATGAATAACGGCAGATCAGTGGCTTATTTTTAGTTGGAATGTATTTAAGACTTATTCAATTTCTGTGTCAAATCCTTGTTAGCCTAGGGCAGCAAAGCGGTTGCGATTTCCGACGAAGTAGAAAGAGAGAGCATTAGGGACTCGAGTAGTGAAATCGCACGAGTGATACGAATATGAAGTCTTTTTGACTCTCGCACAATAAATCTAAGGCTAGCTGACTCTTAATTGGTAGATAATATAGAGAGTGGTGCCATAATGGCGACATTAAATGAACACACTGTGAGCTATCTAACCTTAATCGTAAAAAAAAAAATCCTAAAATATGAAGTATATAATTGAAATTTTCAAATAAACCAATTATATATTGACCTTGATCCTGCAGACACTCTGTCCAAACAGTTTTTCGGGACTATGTTAGTTTAAGATTGTTTCTGCAAATAAATAATACTACTTATAAATTTAGTAAACAAAATTTTATCACACTTGCGTGGTCGCGTAAGACTGCTCGAAGTAGGTGTCAGTGGCTAGGATAGCACGCGGATACTAGATTTCTTACAGGTTGTTCCGAATTGATATGGCATATTTATTTATTTAGGTGAATTATGTATTTGTTTTTGAATATTTTTTTAATGATTACGGTTAATTAGTTCTTCCCGTGTGCTTATTTAATGTCTCAATTATAGCGCTACGCTATATAAACTGTAACTGGCCAGTATCTTACGACCATTCCCAATATACTATCTACAGATAGAGATAAATTACTACCTTCTACTCGGCCGTTAGTCTTCTCCACCCTCAAAGCCAATAATTTACGGCCGTTCCCAATATTCAGTCTATCTCTTACTTGAGATAAAAATCGTAACTACCGTTGACTTTCTGTCCCAATAAACTTATCGACGGTAACTCACCTTATCCGTATACGCTGTCTGTCAAGGGAGGACATATAGCTTACCATCGATAGAAGTTTTAATGGAAATTTCAATTCATGCGTCCCAATATAAGGCGATAAGAATGACTTATCAGGTATATTGGGACAGCTTCATATTATTGACAGCTAATTACTGAGAGTAGAAGGTAGTATTTTATCTCGATCTGTAGATAGTATATTGGGAACGGCCGTATGTGATAGATTTTCATACATCCTTTATGCCCGCATTTACGTAATAAATGTCGAACTTTCGGCCCATTTGTCGCATCACAACCAATACACATTTCGAGAAGGTATAGTAGAAATATTTTTTCATCAATCACGTACCTGCCTTCAGTTGAATTGCTAGATTGTCATTACTTTCATGTTCGTGTAAGCTGGCAGTGACAAAAGTTTACGAAGGTAGACAGTAGATAAATATTATTGTGCAATACAGAATAAATATGGATACCACGACAATTCCGTACGATTTATGTAGTTATTTGTGTTACAAGGGGGCAACGTGATATACTCCTCGAGAGCCTTATTTCGAATTCAGAACCTAGCGAGAATGCAATATACGCCACTCGATACCAAAATATTTTGGCCAAGAATGACACTACTTTTCATCACTACTCGAAGTTCGTGCGTTACTTTATAGTGAAAGTTTTAATAATCACAAATAAATCAAGAACGCAAACCAATCAGAAAAGAGAAAGCTTAAACTCATATTAGAACAAAATTGTAGTTTGTTCCCGCTATCCTGTAAGGCCAATTTTCTTAATTCGACTATCCAAATACCTACGCATGTTGAAAAGTAATTTATTTCATTAGGAATGCATATTATTATATTTATCTTAGTCATAATATTGTATGTCGTAATAAATTGTGTATGTATAGTACTCTTCAAAGTAAAAATGTAAATATTACAAATACACCTAATATTTGAAATAAACTTTACAATAAATAAGATTTTTTTCATTTCTGAAGCCCTTTGATTTGTTATCTTTTTAGTTAAGATTTGAGAAGCATATAAATAAAGTGATTTCCAACAGTTTTTAAAGATTAAAAGTTTTGTACCAAATTAGACCATTTATAACCACTGATATGCGCATACGTCTTTGTGAGGCTCTTGTTCTATCCAAGCTTCACTATACCGATACAGTGTATGGTTCGAGGTTGCTTGGCAGAACAAGAAATTTAATACAAAGAGTACAAAACGCCTGTGCTCGTTTTTGCTGGGATATACCGGCCTGACAATACATTTCTCCATACCTCAAAGAAGATAATGGATGCTCGTAGACGACTTTATTTAGCCACGCTTCTCTTTGGTATTATTATCACAAAAACGCCAAAATATTTATATCATACATTATTAAATATCTTATATTATTACGTATTATGTCTATATAGATAACAACTGGGATTGGACTTTTTGTTTGTTTCTTGTTTGTTGCTAATATTTCTAAAATTGCTATACCAGGTTGATTGCGGCAGAGTGTCAGAGCCTAGATTGACTGGTGGACAAGTTTTCAGTCTTAGGGTAAATGTGATGTGGTGAGACTTCAGGGCGCTTGCTTTTATGCGCCACTTGGTCAAACACGCATAAGTGGCATCGAGCTGAGTTTGAAAATGTCTGGTCGCCTCATTGGGGTCACTGTTACAACTGAGGAACGCCGCATCATCGGCACAGCTGCTTCTGGTGATTGGGGTAGGTCACTTGTAAATATGTTATAGACTCCATCAGTAGGTAGTAGGAGTGAGGAAGGTACATTTTAATTTTGCACATTAGTCCTTTATGCCAAACCCGATTGAAAGCTTGTTGTACGTCGAGAAAAGCAGCCGAACAGTATCCCTTCTTTTCCAGACATTGTCTAACTGTACAATACACTCTGTGAACTTGTTCTATGATGGAGTAGTGTTTCCGGAAGCCAAATTGATGGTCAGGTATTACATGGCCCATATCTAGGCAAGAGGATAGTCGTGCTAGGATGATCCTTTCCCACAATTTTGGTGCGTACACAGTACAGGCGTCAGGCTAATAGGGCGATAAGACGTGACTTCAGTAGGCGGTTTACCAGGCTTATGGATCGCAACAATTTGTGATGTTTTCCAGAGTGCAGGAACAAGCGAGGTTCTCAATGTGGCATTGACAAGGATGGTCAAAAACGTAATGCACTTCTTAGGAAGCTCTTTCAATGGCCTGCGGGTGATTAGATCAAATCCAGGTGCATTTTGGCTATTTCTCTACCCACCTCTCTTGGTGTAGTAGGTCTCAAAGGCAGGCATAGTTGCAGGTCTTGTCCTAGGATTTGGTCTATTTCTGGATCTTCTAGACTATCCATATTGTTGGGTTGGAATACGTTGGCCAGGTATGTAGCAAAGGCCTGAGATTATTCTTGGTAAGATTCGTTGAAATGAGGTTAGTTGAGGATATTTTTTGCTACTATGACTAACGATTCGGTTGAATGGAGTCAAGAAAACGTTTATAATACAGGTGTAAGCACAACGAGACACACGCCCGCGCAATGTTCCGGTCTGCATCGGGGTAGTCAGAGACAAAAGGATTCCACTTGCTTCTATCCTTACAAACCTAACGCGCTTCCTCTACATTCATTACTCTTTTCATACATGCTCGCCGCTTGCGGGTGCTTCGAACCTTTCAAAATGTCCCCAGTTTGGTCGATGAATGTTCTACGAGGTCTGCCGCGACCGACATGGTCACACACACTTGCCTTATATATTACTGAATGAATACTCTACTTTCAAACCATCTGGGAGGCAGTGGGAGGCTCCTTTGCACCGGATGTCGGCTAGATTATGGGTACGACCACGGTGGCTATTTCTGCCGTGAAGCAGTAATGTGTAAGCATTACTTTGTTTCGGTCTGAAGGGCGCCTTAGCTAGTGAAATTACTGAGACTAATGAGATTAATGAGACTTAACATCTTATGTCTCAAGGTGATGAGCGCAGTTGTAGTGCCGCTCAGAATTTTTGGGTTTCTCAATAATTCTGAGCGGCACTGCATTGTAATGGACAGGGCGTATCAATTACCATCAACTGAACGTCCTGCTCATCTCTTCCCTCATTTAAAAAAAAAGGGAAATGAGAAGGACGACTTCTACAAAAATGAGCATTTATTTAGTTATTAATTAATACGTAACTATTAATAGCGACATTCGCTCAATGACTTACAATTTTCTCTTAAAAATCCAACAAAAGCATATTGTTCATCTGAGCATTCCATGAATGCTCCTTAAGCTGCTTGCTTTTATTTATTTAATTACTAGCTGACCCGGCAAACGTTGTTTTGCCATATAAAGTATTTTTAGTGTACGACCGTTTTTTCATCATTCGTGTTAATATTGACACTCACAAAATGTGGCTTTCTATTGGTAATAGTCAAAGTCAAATAAACTTAATTCAGATAGGCTTAAACAAAACGGTTCAGCGGTCACTATAAATATTTCTTTTAAATTGCTGAAATCACCAAATTATGTTCGGTAAAAGTTGAGCTCGTGAGAAGAACAAAAGAAACTCAACTGTCCCTATTTTCAATCAATAGAGTATTTAAAATTGGCTTTCTCCATCGCTGGAGCCTCGCTGTACTATGCGAATACTGGCAAAGCATCACGTGACATCACACGCTGTTCTGCACTACGCATTGCAGCGCACTCGTTCCAGTATGTAAGCAAATAAGTGCTCAATACATGAGTAGAAAAGATACCGTATCATGAGATACGGTATCTTTTCTTTACTAACACAAATGTTAAGTATCAAATATTGACGGTAGAGTGAACTTAGTTTCACAAAAATGAATTTCTTAAAAATTTGAACACTTAATTCAATTTTACGTAATGAGGGTGGCGAAAAATAGTTTTTCGCTACACACGGCTTTGTACACAGTAAGTAGTGAAATTCTTTTTAAGTTTTAAAACTACCTTCAAAAATAACATCCAATAATCGGTAAATTTAAGACTTACCAAATTAAGTGAATTTGAATCCTTAATCTAATTTCGGTTAAAACTTAGTATCCCTTAGCACGAATTTGCATGTAAAAAATATTGTAGTTGATAGAGCTTTGGTCCACGATGATAGTGTTTCAAGTTTTCAAGAAAAACCAAAATAAAAGTCTACCCTCCCCAGCCTATCTGTCACAGACTATTTGTTACATTTTATTTCACAGTTTTTCATACAATTTAAGCCGTTTTACCTGTCACCAACTTCTTTTACATTTCATTTCACTGTTTTTCATGCATTTATGGCTGTATTAGCTGGAACCCTTTGCCTGTACTTATATTTTACTAAGAAACCAAAATCATTTTATGACAGTTTTAGCCTCCCACCGCGATGGCGCACATGTAGTGTTTATTTACGTGATTTACCTGTTTTAGGTTAGAATTTTTTTTGTGATTTTCTTGAAAACGTTGCATTACCTTGTAATAGGAGTGGTATCATTATAATCGTGGACTAAAGCTTTATCAACTACAATATTTTTTACCTCCTAATTCATGCTAAGAGATACTAAGTCCCACCCGTAATTTCTGATGACGAAGAAAGAGAATCCTTTTTTTTAAAGGTGTGACGTCACCACTTTTGACATCACAAAAGTTGACTGGCTGGTAATCACTCATCATGGATCATCGAAAGAAAACTGCACGTGATCACCTTCGTTTATTCCACAGTGTAACAACGTCCCAGACATATCCGTATCGTACGACAGCCTGAGCTCGAATACCTCGAGTGTCTTTTTTTTTTTTGAGAGGAGGAAATACTGTTACGTATTGTATGTAATATATCGGACCCGAGTGTCCGCGTAAGCGGACGCCCCATACCGACTAAAACCTCCTCTGTGCTGTTAGCAGCCCTGGCTTTCACACTACGCAACAATAGTCGCGGGGCGTCTCCTAAGGAGACTCGAACCTCAGACCGGCTGTGTGCTTGTGAGAAGGAGAGAGAATGAAAATGAAGATGAAAGATGAAAAGGTGAGAAGAACACACTCGCCGGCGAGTGTGGTGATGTTTTGTGTAATGTATATGTTTGTATGTATGTAAGTAGTGTAAATGTTTGTGTGCATGTATGTTTGTGTTTTGTGTCTGTTTGTGGAGTGTGTTTGTGTTTGTGTAAGTGGTGTATGTCAGTCCGTCAGTCAGTCCGTGTGTGAGTGAGTGTAGTGAAGCGATTACAGGACGAGGACTAACGTCTCGTCGGGTATCAAAACAATGTGTGGTGTATCTGAGGTGTTTGTGTGGGTGTCGCGTTCGCGATATTGATGTCGTCATCCGGGTCTACCGTGACGTGTCTGGGACGTCTTATTGGGTTGAGACTATGGTGAAGGGGGGAGTACCCGCATGCCTTCCTAACCAAGATGTTGGGATGGTTAGGCGCCTTGTCAAAGAAGCGTCGCGAGATCTCTTTAAAATGTTGTCCCCAAGTGTCAACAGTGTGGCAATATTTATAGGGCTCGGCTCACATGCATGCGTTTTCGAATAATGCTTTTTAACAATATTTTGATGTTACAATGTAATCAAATAATGACTTATGATTTAATTCTAGAATAAAACTACAAATCTTTTTCTTCTCGTTTTTATAGGTGTTTATTAATTGTGATGTTATATAGTATTTATATATTATGTATTTTTTAATTCTTGCGGGTTTTGCGTAGCAAACATGAATAGCTCGCAGTATAATAATTGCAGCTATTTTTCCTACTTCTTCGCACTTATCATTATATTTTGGATAAGCCATGGTGACCAAGGCTGTCTACATTGCCTCCGCAGCGGCACATATGGGGAACTGTTCTAGGGATACCCAGGCGAACCAACTGCGATTGAGAAGCTGGAATTATCGAGAAGTGTCCCTATGTTACTCGAAGGAGTGGCCTGAAGCCAGTACCCTGAATCTCGTTCACTAACAGCAATAAAACGAGCCTGATCCGAAATATTGTGACTTGATAATAATATCCTTTTGTGAATGATTTTGCACTGTGGCTTTAAAGGGTAATTTTCATTTGGACAGGCAACTTTCCAAGCATTTTAAGCAGTTTCCGCATACACCAGTGGCTGAGACCCATTAGGGGAGATTATTTTATCATATAAAGTGCTGACACTGTGAACAGAAGATAAGAATGCTGGTAAGGGTATACTAGATATATTTTTCTGATGCCAATTCCACCAAAACGAATGGGCAGAAAAGCCTGGCACCAAGAAATATCAGACAATGAACAATTTAATATTTTTGATACTAAATTTCGTAGAGAATCGTCCAAACTTGAAATTTATCTAATTTCTCATCCATTGATTGGTTCAGTAGACATATGAGTTACAAGAGGCTTGGTAGCTGAAGTTTGATACAAATGGTCTCGTTGACCAGCTAACGTCAGGGTGTCGAGTTTGCGTGACGGTGTGCGCGTGCTTTGTTGAATATTATCACTGATAATTAAATAGATAAATCCCTGACGCGCTAAAAGTATAACTTCTTAGACCTATTTAGAACCTAACGTAATTTTAGTTATTTACTGTCGGCACACGAATATTGTCTACACTTCATAGCAAGTGCATCAAAAAAGGCTATATATCATCGATATCATAGTTGTATATAATACTTAATCAGGTCAGGCCCTTTAATCAAGGTAGAAACAAAGAGCGAAATCAAATTTCACCGCCCTTTGGTCGACGCTTTCACGCCACAAACCGTATCGGTGCCAGAATAAGAGCTGCGATATTCTTTATGATTTGTACATCATGCAAATTCGAAGTCAAAACTTTTTATTGCATGTCACTTGTCAATGGTAAGACGCCCCCGATGTCACGGCCTTATTCATAAGTTACATTTCTCTTGAACTGTATTCCTCTTGAACACATTCGTGTCTTCAATTTCAGTAACTACTCTTTAAGGCGAATTAACGAGACAACTCCAGGCTTTTTGTTTTAAAATACTCGACGAATAGAAAAAAACTGTCAATTAGCAGACACAGATTGATTAAATAATTAGGTACAGGTCCAGATTTATAACAAGGAAACTAAATACTAAATTGAATTATACAGTCAGCGTCAAAAAGATAGCGTCACCCATTGTATTATAAAACATGGCAACACCAATCGTTACCATATACATCTATTTACCAAAATCACACACTAATAAATATGCTACTAAAACCCTAGTAGAGATACAGAGCTCAGTCTAATGTAGGGCTTCCAATCCCGCGGCCTGTATTCAATCTCGGCATTTGGGGGACTACGAATTTTCAATCCCGCGGGATCTCGGTATTTGCGGGATCCCGCATATTGAAAATATGCACATTTTAAAACAATGAATTTATCAACTCCACTGTTATTTACGTACATATTACTATTAAAATGAGATCAATCAAATTATACTGTTTTTTTTTTTTTAAAAAAAAAAACAAAACAAATTGTTTTCAAAAAATACACAACGCAAAATTACAAAATCCACCAAAAAAAAATAACATTTTAAACATATAAATTATTACTTAATTATTAAGTTTTTCAGCTTTTAATATTAACTGAAAATGTTTGCGAAGAAAATACAACATTTCCAAACTGTCGTCTGCCAAACTACTGCGTATTTTACTCTATTGCCTGGCCAGAAAATGCCCTTTCTGCTTCCACACTTGTGGGCGGTATTCCTTTTAAGGGCTTGTACGTGAATGAATCTTTCATTCACGTACATACCCTTAAATTTTTATTCTATTCTAAAAGTATGTATCAATAAACATCACGAAAATACGAAACAGTTAATAACTTGAGTTATTAAGAATAATAATTCACGCAGATTATCTTATATTGCATCGCATGCACGCTTTTTTTCAGTCCCGCAAATCCCGCGCCCGTAATCCCGCATCTCGCGGGATTGGAAAATGGTGCGGGATCCCGCAATACCGAGATTTTGGTATTGGAAGCCCTAGTCTCATGTTTATAGTCAATGTTAATATTAATATGTCAACTGATATAAAGTTTTTCAACAATCTAATTTGAATCCTATTATCTTGGGGCGAAAGTTCATTTTCCTATATTTTGGCAATTTATGTGTAGCTATATATTTGGCTACTTTGGATGACGCTATCTATTTGGTCATTTTCGGTGAATCGATGTATATGGTAACGATGGGTGCTGCAATTTTTTTTAATGCTATGACGCTATATATTTGACGCTGACTGTGCAGATTGCACAGAGTCTTTGTTCGCAACGGAAAAACTATATTTTCACAAATTTGTTGATCTCCATAAAAGATTTCAACAATGTGAGATGTCAACCAATGTGTTAAGAATTTGTTATCGATCCGAGTGATTACGTAAAACTATGAAAGTTCAAAGTGGAAAATCTTTAACAAACGAACATAACATGACAATAATATCAAGCAATCCAATTATATATATTTTTTAATAGAATGTTCGAGCTGTCAATATAAAAAGTTTCACCCATAAATTTACTTATTTTAATGCAAAGTAAACAGAAGGCCAAACCGGCAATTTCATATTTAAGCCCGTATTACATTTGATAGGATGTTATTATTATAATTGAAAGAGTGTTGTTGTCTTCTTTCTGAGTATCGTAACATAGTTTTCATATTCCATGAAATAAAACAATAATATCAGAGCAGTTGACAGTCGCAGAGCTTATCATCACAAACAAGCTAATTTCACTAACACTATCTGAGGCTAGAGGTCACAATTAAGTGCGTTTTGGTTAAAACATCAGCTGCTATGTTTCCGCGATTATCGACTATAAAATTCCATCCAAGATACATGAAGTTATCACGTTTGTTCTCCACAAGAGTGACAAAGAGGAACAACGATTTTGCTTTTTTTTAAATGCAAATAAGGGACGAGACGAGCGGGACGTTCAGCTGATGGTAATTGGTACGCCCTGCCGATTACAATGCAGTGCCATTCAGGACTTTTTATGGAATAGGAGGACAAACGAGCGTACGGGTCAGCTGTTGTAAAGTGATCACCGCCACCCACAATCTCTTGCAACAACAGAGGAATTACAGGAGCGTTGCCGGCCTTTAAGGAAGGTGCAGCTTTTTTTGAAGGTACCCATATCGTATCATCCAGGAAACACCGCACAAGGAAGTTCATTCCTCAGCTTTGTAGTACGTGGAAGAAAGCTCCTTGAAAACCGCTCTGTGGAGGGCCGCCACACATCCAGATGGTGGGGATGATATCCTAACTTCATGTGTGGCCGGACCTGCGCTTGTAGAGCGCTAGAATGTGGGCCGGCTTGAAGTATTGCTGTGCTCTATTAATGACGCCCAGTTTTTTCGAAGCCAAATTGGCTTTGCCCTCCAGATGGCCACGAAATTGGGAATCGCTCGCAATTTCGAAACCTAGTATTCCGATACTAGGCGAGGCTTTAAAGGAAGTGTTGTCGAAGAGTGTTGATACGAGAAATGGATTTTTTTTAGTGGTAAACGCGCAAACTTGAGTCTTCTGGGGGTTAAATTGGACAAGGTTCAATTTAGCCCATTCCGCGACCTTCTCAAGAGAGGACTCGATAGAAGACACAAGTTTTGCGGCATTGGTCGACGATTTCCCTAGAGAGACCTGCATGGCCCGTGTATATGGCATCACCAGTGCTGTCGTCTGCATAGCAATGTATGTTGGAGGTGCCCAACATATCATTGATATGCAGAAGAAACAGCGTGGGAGATAGCACACAGCCTTGGGGCACTCCAGCATTCACGGGCTTCGGGTTCGAGCAATATCCGTCGACAACGACCTGTATGCTGCGCACAGTGAGGAAGCTGGAGGTCCACTTGCACAATCTCTCGGGAAGCCCAAATGATGGAAGTTTTGAGAGGAGCGCCTTGTGCCATACACGATAAAAGGCCTTCACTATATCCAGGCCAACTGCCAGGCCTTCCCCCTTGCTTTCAATAGCCGCCGCCCATCTATGTGTTAGGTATATCAGAAGATCACCTGCCGACCGACCATGGCGAAAGCCGTATTGACGGTCGTTGATCACCTGGTGACCCTGAAGGTATACCAAGAGCTGGCGGCTAATTATGCTCTCCATGATTTGGGAGAGCAGGGAGGTAATAGCAATAGGCCTGTAGTTTGCCAGATGCGAACTGTCTCCTTTTTTTGGATCGGATGGACAAGGGCTGACTTCCATGAGTAAGGGACTATGCCTTTGGAATAAGAGTGCCGGAATAAACGATTTAGCACCGGCGTCAACTCAGGGGCACACGTTCCAAGCACGATTGGAGAAATGTCATCCGGCCCGCTCGACTTCCTGACGTCCAACGAAAACAGAGCTCACCTAACAGTTTTCTGTCTGAACTGTACTTCAGGCATAGAGATCTGACACCGCGGATGGTAGGCGGTGTTTTTCCGCTGTCGTCAAGAGTCGAGTTGAAGGCGAAAAGAGCGCAAAGCACCGCAACTCAAGTTCGATATGCCTGTTTTTTGCAGTCAGTTGCTGCTTTAACTGACGCATCGAACGAGGGCTGTGATCTGCAACCGATCGGTACCACAGAGCTTGGTATCCATTCCCTGTAGTATCACATCGGCTCCTGCAACGGCGCAGGCACTAGGATCATCCGAAGGGAAACAAACCCTGTCCCAAGAGTAGGATGCAAAAAAGGAACGCATCCTATCCCAATCTGCTGACTTGTAGTGCCAAACGCGGTAGGTGGTCTGCGATATCCTCCCTAACGTACACACATACCCCGGTATGAGGTAAAAATTGTGCTCAATTTTGTACCCGGGGTACGTTAAATATGACATATCGCTAGGTCGAGATATCTGCGTCTCCGTAAGGAAACATAAGGCCGGCTGCGCCGTCTCAAGGTGGTGGTGGACGGTGTTTTAACTGGATTGAATTATACTGTAAAAGTTATTGCAAAAGTCCACGTTAGGGGGCAAATACTACATTATTTGGACAAATATTTGAATAGTTATGCCGATATTATGTTGTAGTCCGGGTCTCTGTTCTAAAGGCACGGGCGCGCGAGCGGTCGGGCGATTGCGGGCGGGGTGTGGGGAAAGTTTAATGAAACTTCATAATAATATATAGCTAAATAATTTTACCCTAAAATCCTACTAATATGATAAATAGGAATTGAGAAACCAAAAATTCTGAGCGGACAACAATTTGCATTCGTCACCTTGAGACATATGATGTTAAGTCTCATTTGCCCAGTAATTTCACCAGCTGCGGCGTCTTTCAGGCCGAAACACAGTCATGTTTACACATTCCTGCTTTACGGCAGAAATAGGCGCCATTATGGTACCGTTGCTTTTGGATTTTCGACTATTGGTTTCTTACATGTGTCTATTTAAAGAATGAAAATACTTGATTAATTTACAGGAATATATGACATGCGTACCTATTTTAAAGAGACGTAGGTACATCTTACTGAAAGGAAAACTGTGCAGTACTCAATAACATGTGTTGTTATATAAAAAGCTTGAATAAGGCAACTTGTGGCTCATGTAGGATATAGAGATAAGCAAGAAATAATTCCAGTTTACAAGTGGAAACATACAAAACCGACACATAATATATTTGATCCCTGCTTTCTTAAAGTGGCGTGATATTATAAAAAGCCGCGTTATCACCCGAAGATAAGTGATTTTCATAACAAAGTTATAAGGTCATATGCTGGTAGTGTCTCTGAATACAGTGATTATATGACTCAATATAAAACATAATATCATATTATATATATGTTATCGTACTGCCAACAATCAAGTTTATTTCTAACTGGAACTCCGCAGATACACTATCGTTTCAATCAGAGCTCAAACTGTTTATTCAACGGTACAATAGTATTTTTCTTAAAATAAAACTTGTTTAAAAATGCACAGATTAATAATAGCTCTAGTATTTCTTGTAAGTTTTTCCTTCGTAGCAGCAGTGCCTTTAAATGGTAAGTGATTTTATCTCATCAGGATTCCCAGTATCTTTTATGGTAACAAAGAGAATACGTGGCAAGCAATAAGTACATTAACTAATTAATATTTACTCCATCGGAATCATTTATTACATCTCCATTTTTGAGTCCCAAAAATATTTTAGACGCAGACGAAGACATAAAGCAAGTCGTATCAGACTCGAACACGAATCGAACCCGCGACCCTTTGCAAACTTTAAATATGAAGTACATAAGTAGGTGGGTAGTTAGGTGTCTTTTATATTATATCACTTTCTTTTAAATAAAGCCATTCTCATTCTTTTTTATGAGCCTAACTCCAGTAGAACTGAAGCGAAACCTTGAACTTGAGAGATGGGTTGTCTATTGGAATTAATATATTTAATAATCATAGAAATGCTCGAATAATCTTTAATTGTAATGTGTAATTGTAATAATACATATTTTATTGTGTGTTTAATAATATAGGTACGTCAAAATATGTATTAGGTAAACTTGCAATTTTATAATACATAAAGTTATTTATGTATGAAAGAACAGGGGTACCTTGATGCGATTGCCTCTAAGTGTCTTCCATGCCTTGTAAAAGAATTGTATATAATTCTATTACATGGATATGTCCTTTTTTTTAGCTAAACATTAGTACAGGTTGCTATATTTTATAAAATAATAAAATCATTTTTAAAGTCGACTTTAAACCTTTTACATATTATTAGATATAATCTACCATATAAAATATAATCGGGAGTTTATTAGGTACTTACATGAATGTTCTACTAATAATAAACTTTTTGAAGATTACATATCTATTAATTATTAACTTAATAACAAAATTATGGTTAACATACTAAAAGAAGATACCTAATAAAGCTGTTAGTTCTGCCTACTGCTCATCAGAACAAAAATATTTTATCTTATGATAACATAATAATTATGCGTAGGTATGATTACTTAAGCGTAAGATACTTGTAATAAAATTGCTACTAATATTGAGAAAATTCCAGCTATATAAATGTAAATAATATACATAGCTCTACTGAATTTCTTCTTTGGGCAATATAGTCGAGCGATTCATTCAATTTACCATCAAACCTAATCACACAATATGTCAATAACAACAATCATACTTGAAGATACTTTTACTACCTTTCGTGTTTCAGGACTGAACATCCCGTCAGAGTGCAATGACAACGCTTCCTTCGCCGACTGTGAACTCATAGTGCGCAGCAAGTTCTGCCAACACCGTAACTATTCTACGTAAGTTTATCTTTTAAAGCCAGGTTCATATAATATAACAACGACAGGGAAGGAAAGTTATCGAACGAAAGACAGGGTAGGTCTTTAACTAGCATTTGTTCGCCGTCTTCTTTCTTTGTAGGCTAACGTAGCGCTCGATGTCGTGTCTCACTCAATCTCAACTCATATGACTTAGGGCACGCGATCTCGATTCATAAGACAACGCTACAATGCAAATCAGACTTTAGGAACTAAATGGTGTTCTATGTAGTATATGTATACAGTCTCAAGTCATTGAATGGTGTTCTATGTAGTATATGCATGCAGTCTCAAGTCATTGAATGGTGTTCTATGTACTATATGCATGCAGTCTCAAGTCATTGAATGGTGTTCTATGTAGTATATGCATACAGTCTCAAGTCATTGAATGGTGTTCTATGTACTATATGCATGCAGTCTCAAGTCATTGAATGGTGTTCTATGTAGTATATGCATACAGTCTCAAGTCATTGAATGGTGTTCTATGTAGTATATGTATACAGTCTCAAGTCATTGAATGGTGTTCTATGTAGTATATGCATACAGTCTCAAGTCATTGAATGGTGTTCTATGTACTATATGCATGCAGTCTCAAGTCATTGAATGGTGTTCTATGTAGTATATGCATACAGTCTCAAGTCATTGAATGGTGTTCTATGTAGTATATGTATACAGTCTCAAGTCATTGAATGGTGTTCTATGTAGTATATGCATACAGTCTCAAGTCATTGAATGGTGTTCTATGTAGTATATGTATACAGTCTCAAGTCATAGAATGGTGTTCTATGTAGTATATGCATATAGTCTCAAGTCATTGAATGGTGTTCTATGTAGTATATGTATACAGTCTCAAGTCATTGAATGGTGTTCTATGTAGTATATGTATACAGTCTCAAGTCATTGAATGGTGTTCTATGTAGTATATGCATACAGTCTCATTTCACTGAATGGCGTTCTATGAAGTATATTTTGGCAGTTTTCATTCAGCTGTGTTTCGAGCGCGCTTTGAATACAACGCCAAGCAATGCCAATTCCGTAGTCATCTGGACGGCAAAGCCAAATTAGCTTCGAAAGAAGCTGGGCGTCATAAATAGAGCTCGGCAATAATTCAAGCCGGCCAAAATTCTAGCACTCTGCAAAGCGCAGGTCCGATCACAAATGGATTATTGCTGTCATCTCTGGCCTGGCGCACTACAGTATCAGCTCGAACCATTTGACCGAATTGTCAAGGACCCAGTGCTCTGTGAACGTCTCGATCACGTGGCGTGGCGAGGAGATGTCGCTTCATTGTGTGTCTTCTACCGCATTTATCACGGGGAGTGTTCCGAAGAGCTTTTTCACCTGATTCCTGCCGCCAAATTCTACCTTCGCACGACACACCACAAATAAGGATATCATCCCCACCATCAGGATGTGTGGAGGGTTCCTCCACAGTGCGATTTTCAAGGAACTTTCTTCCACGTACAACAAAAGCTTCCTTCTTCGGTTTTTCCGCAACGATACGACGTGGGTACCTTCAAACAAAGCACGTGCACCTTCCTTAAAGGCCGGCAACGCTCCTGTGATTCCTGTGGTGTTGCAAGAGAATGTAGGCGGCGGTGTAACACCTAGTGTTAGGCAATCTTAACACGGTGACCCGTACGCTCGTTTCTCCTCCTATTCCTATTTGACATCTCTCAAAATTTTATCATGTAGTAGCTTAGCTGTAAGTTTTCCAAAAATAATACATAGTATATGTATTTAATTCTTTAATTTTTCCATCTAACCAGATTTTGTTGTAAGTCATGCATGAACGCTGGCCGAAATTTGAAGAAAGGGACAGAGATCACTGGAAGTAACTTAGTTCCTGCGAATGACACTACACTAATATAAATTAAACCTTATATTAATTAACTTATGAGAAACAACTTAATACAGCATAAGAATGTACTTTGATTCACTTTTTGATCTTTTTAGATTATCTTTATTAGATATATTATCAATTTGATCTATGTCATGTTATTCACTAAATTATAATAATGTTAAATAACAATATGTATAATAATAATATTTAAGACTCACTACTACACGGTCACATTATCTCTGGACCTCGCTGGAACGTGAAGCTCCATCCCGTACCTCTTTCACCCCTGTTGCGTCAGTACGGTTTGCAGTTTCATGACCGTTAGGTGTACCTATGTCGTGATATGTTCGTGCTATAACTGCTTTGCTTTTGTTGTTAATAGTTCTGTAGTCTGTTAATTTATGTAAAAAAATATTTTTATACTTAATCCAGATTCATTCATTGATTTCCCATAATAATAATTATCAGCACACAACACACATTAACATCAATCTATAATACTGACAAAATAAATATTTTTTTAATAATTCGTAATAACAATATCCTAGTGATGCTTGTTTTGCACACCGCGACCGTAACAAACCAACGATGTGACGTCATGCAACAGGTACAGAGATATCCGGTAACCGGGTGGCAATCCATTGTCATTCTGTCAATTATATTATTCTCATAATTATATTTTACTGAAATAAAACAAAATAATGCTGTAACATAAATTTTATTTACATCCCAAATTTCACAGTTAGTATATAAAACAAAAAACGAAATTGAGTCGGGCCGATATAACCGCCCACGAAGTACAGTCAGCAACAAAAGCGAGGCAACACGCTCCACGTTACTGCACACAATTGTAGACCCAAAACCGTTCATTTGTAGCTTATAACTGAACTCTTGTTTATAAAATTTGTTTTAATATAACTTTAAAAAAATACTCGTCAGATTTAAATAACAACTCTGGGTTCATGCAATATCAATCGTCAATACAATATAAACTTGTCATAGAATATAAGTAGGCAAATTAGATCTGTCGACTACAATGACGTTCTATACATATAGACAAATCACGTCGCATAAAAACAAAGCCAAATATGGAACATGCCACAAATTACATCATAATAAGCTAAGATACTATACATTGCTGCCTTTACTCCAGTTGATTGAAATATCATTTGTCAATAAGCAGCAATGTAAAACATTTATTCAGTTCAGGTTTGATTCGGACAGTGACAGTTGACATACGACTAAGAAGAAAAGTGTGCTTACATTATCTTTAAGCACACTTTTGCCGTTCCGCTATCAGACTGCGAATGATACTTCCTTATGTGTGTATAGAACGTCATAGGTTGATGATGTATCACATTATTTGCTCTTGTAACCAAGCAATCAATTCATTTGTTTATCAACTGTCAACCACTGATGTTTGAACAACCAGTATGGTAATTAATGTTTCACTCTTTCGTAGTCTGAGAATTAACCGTTCAAATCTACTCGGTGGTAAGCCAAATATAACATTAGAAGCTTTCTTAATCAAGGAATGTGTTAATGATGCAATGATAACGAAGAACGGTTGGGAACATTTACTTAAAATAATCCGCAAGCAATGTGCGGAGGGGTATCGAATCATAAATAATTTAGGAACATAGATATTATACTCATTAGATATATAGAAATATAAAACATGACTAATATGCAATTGCTTAACAGACAGATCTGACACAGATATATTTTGTGTACTGAATAGGTTAAAAGATGAACTTATATTCATTTCATTTTGACATCATTCTGTTTTTATGAAAATGCTCATGGCAATAATCATTTTTTTAAATGTCGATAAAAAAGGAAAGTGCTTATAACCATTTTAAAGTTATAGCTTTATATTGGCACAAAACCAAATGCAAAACAGTAAGGAATACAACCCAATAAAACTTTTTTCTAATTCCACCACAATGATAAAATTGCACTACATGGAAAATACTACAGAGACAAAAATAAATATTTTCCGATGCCGATAAATCACGAGAGGTCGAGTTGTTCTTCGACAATAACAATAGTGATGCGTTGCGCAAAGTTAATTTCCCCAAATGGTCTTACACATTTCAATGAGAATTTCTTGCAAGTTTTAATATTTGAAAACATTACAATATTTCATCGGGACAACATGCTGGTCCCGCCACCAAATTGGTTACGTAACCAAACGGACACCAGATGAGCAGCTCTTAATAGAGCGGTTTACATTAAATGTAACCAACTAAGTTGGTAGCGGCGACTGGTTGAGCTACCATGGTGTCACAATGAAATAATATAGCCCTTACTGTCATTCCTACATCAAATAAAACATAATCATTGATTTGGTAGCAAACAGTGATTGACACATCGGAACCACAGATCTGGACTCGAACTGATCGACACCAAGCCGAGGTATCACGATTAAGATGATTGCGGACTACGTCTGTACATAGTTCACAAAATGTAATTATAAATTTTAAAACAACATCATACAGCGTCTACTGTACACCGCTAAATACATCTTAAATACAAAATTTAAACTCGATACACAATATATGTACAGTAAATTATAATTTAAAACGTTTATAATATATTACATTATGTATAATTAATATGAAACCAGTGATTGAGTAAAACATCTGCTGGACACTGATACTGGTTACGTATATGTACACTCGGCTTTATGTAATAGACTCTTAATGTATGTGGGGGATACAGTACAGAGTCGTTTTAAGGTCGTCGTACACTTATACCATAGCGCTCTCGCATAATAGCAAAAGGAGCATTTGAATGATGATATTATAATATCAATAGCAAATAAAATTTAGCTCGATGGTTCACCTCTTGCTATCCGTGTGGTACGCTCGCATGTAATGCGGTATAATGTGCAAAAACCCTAAACAAACACGGGGTAGCCAATCTCCGGCTACTTCCCTACCTCGAGCGAATGCTTGTGTACGCCATAAAATAACTTATCGGGTCTGTGAGCCCGTTATAATATCACAATACATGTTAACTAAAAGACACGCTAAACGCTCGCTTAACTCACCTATGAAACAATCAAAACAGAAATACAAATAATTACAAGCGCATGGATCGCGACGGCTATATTGTTGTTGTCTCAACTCAGCAAGGATAATAATAATAATATACATAAATTACGATAAACTACGTGTCACTAACATCTTTACATATATAAAGGGCGCCCTACACACTGGTCGGAATACACATATTGGAGAAACACGAACTATTAAGGACAAGCCAGCTTTATCATTCCAACACCAGCAGTAATCACGTCCACGTCAAACCTTAGTTACATTTTTTATTAACAACAGTTTGTGCTGAAACTGGATCGTATGCGCCCAAGAACTAATCTAAATGCAACTTCCACGTACTCGTAGTGTTCAAACTAAATATTTGCACCAATTATTTAGTCCCTCATCTCCAATGTTTCCCACGATAAGATAAAATGGGAATCATTGGAGATTAATTAACATATTTTTTATCTGTTTTTACAAGTACGAAAAGATCTTTATTCTGGACAGGCACAATCAACTCGCGAACTAACTTAGGATTATGGAAACGTTCATCTACTTTAACGGGTTATAAAAAAGTTAACAAATTTTTTTTAAGTGACAAATTGAAGAATGTCCATACAAACATGTATTAAACTGTGGGTGTCGCGAGTGGGAGTCGCGAGTAGGTGTCGCGAGTGGGTGTCGCGAGTGGGTGTCGCGAGTGGGTGTCGCGAGTTGGTGTCGCCAGTTACCGTCCACCCGCTCACCGTGAGTGGTATCAGCTGTCGTCCGCAGTCCGCTCAGTCCACCACCTCGGACACGATCTTCTCCATGTCCTGGTCCACCACGTCGTCGTCGTGCGGCGGCGGCGAGGCGGGCGGGCTCGGCGCCAGCAGCGCGGCGGCGGCGGGCAGGCGGGGCAGCGGCGCGGGGCCGGGCGCGGCCGGTAACTTGAACGGCTCGTCCAGATCTTCGAGGCCGGCGGGCACCGGCAACTTGGCCAGCTCCTCTTTTAGCTTCACATAGTGCCGCTGCAATCAAATTGTTTACTTGAAAACTAAGCAAATAAAACAAAACGAATAGTGTGCTAACTAATAGTATGCTAGCTACCAGTGTACTAACTAAGAGTGTGCTAACTAATAGTGTGCTAACTAATTTGTTAGCTAACAGTGGACTAACTAATAGTGTGCTAACTAAGAGTGTGCTAACTAATAGTGTGCTAGCTAACAGTGTACTAACTAAGAGTGTGCTAACTAATAGTGTGCTAGCTAACAGTGTACTAACTAATAGTGTACTAACTAAGAGTGTGCTAACTAACAGTGTGCTAGCTAACAGTGTACTTACTAATAGTGTACTAACTAAGAGTGTGCTAACTAATAGTGTGCTAGCTAACAGTGTACTAACTAATAGTGTACTTACTAAGAGTGTGCTAACTAATAGTGTGCTAGCTAACAGTGTACTAACTAATAGTGTGCTAACTAATTTGTTAGCTAACAGTGGACTAACTAATAGTGTACTAACTAATAGTGTGCTAGCTAACAGTGTGCTAGCTAACAGTGTACTAACTAATAGTGTGCTAACTAATAGTGTACTAACTTATTGTGTACTTACTAATTGTGTTATTGGAATGGTTACTAGTTATTGTTTTAATATTCCTCATTTATTTTCATTACATGCAGAAATAATCGTGTTTGTGCTAATTATAATCGAACAACCGAATTTTAATTCGAACTCTGGAAACTCAACGAGAAAATTTTATTGATATACAAGTTCTCAAAACTAAAAAATAATGAGTTGTGATAAACCAGAAACGAGTTATGACTTGACCGTTTTGAATAAGTCTGAAGGATGTACTGGTAAAATGGCAGGTTGAGTGCTCACCTTGAGTGCGCACAGGTTGTGATTGATGGTTCGGTGTGTCCGCTCGTCCCCGCTCTGCCCCTCGAGATCAGTGATCCAGTTCGCAACGGTTTGCATTATCTCGTTCCGTTTTATCCAAAAGTGAGTCTGTATAACCTGCAGGAACAAACAACTTCGATTAAGCAAATTACTTCATAATTTATCTCGAGTAAACTGAACAAGGTCTTAACAAAGTGCAACTACACAATATGAGACTTCAGAATCTAAAAATTACATCATAATCATATTTTGTCATCCCGCAGTGTCTATAAATTTTGATTCAAATAAATTTTGGCATATTTCTGTTTATAATTTGTTACTCCATAATAAAGACTCATATGGTAAAAAGCTTTTAGTTTCCTTATTTGAAAAGATATGCTGATATTGAAGAACACGGTTTATTAGTTTTTAGTTAGTTACGGAACAATCACCTGGTCACACTTTACATCCTGTATAACTGAATAAAGTCCTCGAATGGCTACCACGGAAAACGCAGTGTTGGCAGCCCCAGAGAGATGGACTGGCGATCTAGTCAAGATTGCATACATTGCTGGAATGCATTGGATGAGGGCATCGCAGGACCGATCGGCGTGGAGATCTTTGGGGCAGGCCTTTGTCCAATAGTGGACGTCTTCCGGCTGATGATCATTATGATGAAATGAATAGAATATAGTAATGAATAATAAATAACTAGAGAGGAAGTACCTCCCGGAAGCAGGGCTCGGGCGAGCGCAGCTGGTCGAGCATGGCCCAGCGCACGCACGCCTGGTAGATGTTGGAGTTGTACTCGAGCGAGGCCAAGGTGCCCACGCACGTGCCGCGGCTGCGCTCGTACCCCGGCTCGTTGAAGTACGGCTCGGGCACCAGGATCAGCGACTGGATCGACACCAGCACCTGGACATACAAACATCATATCAAAATCACTTTATGGTACATTTAGTGCTCGACCGACGGTCAGAGCTGATATCGGTCGAGCCTAACGCGTATCATACGCGCTGACCATGTTGCGTAGTGCTCAGCTGACAGCAAACATGATTGCGGGCCCGTGATCAGGACCTGCCAATGGAAACCAGTGAACAGCCTGCTAAAAATCACACCACCTATATACATATATACAGGATGTAATCGTTAATTGTGACCAGGCGATTATTCTGTAACTATGACAGAATAAAAAAAAATAACTGATTGCCTAATCAGTAAAATGACATCAATAACTTTTTTTTAAATCAAACGGGAAATATCCAAAACACTTACACACATTTGGTATGGGATAAGTAGAAAGGTTTTAGTTTCCTTTTTTTAAGGTTAACGATAATACCCTGTATTTTCAACTCCTAGGAGCTATAAAGTCGACTCCAATTCGGATTAACACACATACGAGTCCAGAGGGCATACCATCAACTTTTAATAAGCGATGCGATTCCGATGCAGTTCAGTTTAGGTACCTAAACTGAATCACTAAAATTCGTACCATGAACTGCCTTTTACTGAATGGCGCTTAGATCGCTTATGAAGAATGAACGAAATAAATTTGTCTGTGGTCCGCGGTGAGAGAAAGAGATGACGCTCTACAGTCGTTGCATAAGTTTGTTTCTCTTACTCGAACCATATGCGTTGCGTTTCGAAACCTAAAATGATATGATTTTATAGGTTTTTTTTGCGTAGAAAATACTACAAATACATTTTAAAATTGCGCTTTATAACGTCAAATTATAAACCATTAAGCCCTTTTTTGTAGTTATTAAATATCAGTAATATAAATAAATATTGTTCTTTGAATTACTAATTAAATATTTGCTTAGCTGTTTTCGTAAAAATAACGAGTTATGAACGCACCTCCATTGATATTTGATTTGACAGCACGATAGAGTTCATTTTTTTTAATTCGTTCTTGCGAATAGCCCGGGCCCTTACTGCATCGTCTGTAACCAAAAATGAAAATACAAAATTTTCATTTTTGGTCATCGCATCTTTCATCAATAAATTTTTCCATTTCTATATGTTTTCCCTATTTTTCAAAGTTATTAACAACACGATGATTCACTTTCCTCTAAGTAGTAACTTTTTTCGAATCGCTCACTTTGACACATAAGCTATCCAGTTTATGTTGAAATATTACCTCATGTACGAATGAATGAACGAACTAAATCAGTTTGCGATTCACTTGATATATTTTTTGACATCCAATTGACATCACTGCTATTTAATCAGTTGATTTGGCGTCAGCCTAAATTAGATAGCTCTAATCAGGTCGTGGTACGAAATAGCAAAGCAGGTCATTTTAGGTTGTCAATTGAATCGCAATAAGAGTTCATTGCAGGCCCGCAGAGTCCGAATAGTGTTTGTCTCCTCACACAATCACTGAAGCAACAATGAAATATTTGTTTCGGGTTGCACTACTGATTGGTAGATTGTCGGTCGCACATGTTCAGATAGTGAGGATGATATTTTAGTTTGTCGCCTATGGGTTCTAGTGCAGAAATCGCATCAAACATCTCTTCAGACGTCACCAGACGGTGACCAGAGAGGCGAGAGTACCTTCATGATGTCCAGGCGGTCGGTGTCGGTGCGCACGAACACGGAGGAGGAGTACGAGAGCGGCAGGCTGGTGGCCAGGGTGGCCGCCTCCTGCGCCAGGCGCTTCATGCGCGCCGGGTGCGAGCGCTGGCCCGCCGCGCGCACCGTGCCCTCGAAGTGGTACGGCACCGTGAACTTGAACCCGCCCTCCCCGTCCTCCGATATCATCTCGAATGTTTCTGCGGCACCCGACAATATCAATAACAAGACACATCACACACGATAACGCATTTCTTTTATGAAAATAAGGGACGGGACGAGGAAGACGTTCAGCTGATGGTAATTGATACGCCCTGCCCGTTACAATGCAGTGCCGCTCAGGATTCTTGAAAAACCCAAAATCTCCGAGCGGCACTACAATTGCGCTCGTCACCTTGAAACGTAAGATGTTAAGTCTCATTCCCCCAGGTATTTCACTGGCTAAGGCACCCTTCAGACCGAATCACAATAATGCTTACTCATTACTGCTTCACAGCAGAAAAAGGCGCCGTTGTGGTTCCCATAATCTAGCCGGCATCCTGTGCAAAGGAGCCTCCCACTATGTATGAGAATGTAGTGTTATAGTACTCACCAAACTGCATGGTGCGCATCAGTTCGATATACCTCGCCTCCCGACTCGCCCCGTATATGGACCGCGCTAGTCCCACATTGTCAGATTCGTTTTCTGAACGACACATTAACGCAGATGTTGCCTGAAATCAGTATTCATATAATGCAATCTCCAACAGAATGCTAAGTTCACTCCAAAAGCCATGCCCTCTACAGGGTATCATCCCGAGACCATGCTTGATTTATAAATAATATATAGGGTGTATGATACGAGTTATATATACGTACTTATATATTAACTTATACATAACATCAAAATAAACATTCAAATTAACATCTTATTTAATGGCAGTAATGTTCGAAGTCACGAGCGAGTCGGACGCGAACTCGAGGCAAGAACATTTTGTATCAGCAGTTTAGTCATTATTTAGCAAAATGATATAAAACGTCGAGTTGGTTACACAATTTTATTAATTTAAATAAGTACTTATCTCAAATACGACAGTCCATCAACATCTCATTTTAAGTTTGGATAATATGCTGTTATTTACAGTTTTCCACTGACCCCTATCATTGTGTGGCGTTGTATTCAAAGCGCGGTCGAAACACAACTGTATGAAAACTCTGCCTAATAGACGCGTTTATTGTAAGTCAATGTTGTAGCTGTATGATTTATAAATAGAGACGGGTTATCACAAAAGGATTAGATACCTGAATGTCAGCTATGAGCGAAGCGAGTCCCTCATCCTCTTCCGATAAGTCAGAGTTACTCGATGTACTGAATCTTTGGCTATACGTCATCTTTCCAAATATGTTCTTTTTGCTCATTCTGTAACATGCAATCAAATGATGGTTGGTTGGAATGGTGGCACGACAAATCGATGTGATAGGCCTGATAGGTTATGTGGTAGCCTGTCAAATCAAATCAAAATCACTATTCATATAGGTCAAAAGTTTTCTTTTCTTTTTATATCAACCGCCACTTCTAAAAGGGTTGAGCTTTAATGAAAAGTCACAAGAAGCTCATTCCCACTCTTTTAAATCAACATTTACAGCTTCATCTTTTTACAAATCATTTACAGCAACAAATATACTCAAACGTCAAATACTCAACGCCTAACACAAGTCAAAAAAAGAAAATGTAAAGGATTACAGAAAATCAAGAGTTATTGAGTACAGTAGATGCATCAATCCACACACATCGTAAATAGATAAAGGTATTTTGCGAGCATTTTATTATGACAAAAGATATTATGGAGTTTGTTTATGTGAATTAGTGACAATTTTTGTTCACTTCAAATAATACAGTATCATGACTGCTCCGGAAATAAGTGGCACTCTGAGGGAGAAAAGAGCTTTAACAGTATTCCTTTTTTAGTTTTTTTTATTTCTTGTATATTTATATTAAGCGATAATTTTTTAATATCTTATCAATATATAAAATGGCAACATAAAAATCGTACCGTGATCAACCACGATCAGAAAGTGATGTTCCTGTCACACTGCGACTTATTATAAGTTAGTATGTCTCACTAGTGTGTAATAACGCCAGCGCTCATACTCTAACACAGCAGTATAAAAGCTTTTTGATCATGGAATAGAAATACGTACAAAAGCAGTAGAACCCCAGAGAAACACAAACATTTACTGCAACTAATGCTTTTCATTGTTTGTGTATTTAAAGTGCCGGCCCCACTGGCGGTCAGAGTTCCGATTTCTGCGTTCACTGTCACGCACACGTACAGCGCGATGTGGCGCGACATGTCCAGCACTACACACACACACACACTGGCCACTGGGGCCTACCTGAGCTTGGCCGCGTACGAGTTGGTGGTGCGGCTCATGCTGGCGAGCAGCGCGGGCAGCTTGCGCACGGCGGGCGCCAGGCGGCGGCAGCGGGCCGCGTGCAGCGCCCGCGCCGCGCGGAGCACGCACACGTACAGCGCGATGTGGCGCGACATGTCCAGCACTACACACACACACACACTGGCCACTGGGGCCTACCTGAGCTTGGCCGCGTACGAGTTGGTGGTGCGGCTCATGCTGGCGAGCAGCGCGGGCAGCTTGCGCACGGCGGGCGCCAGGCGGCGGCAGCGGGCCGCGTGCAGCGCCCGCGCCGCGCGGAGCACGCACACGTACAGCGCGATGTGGCGCGACATGTCCAGCACTACACACACACACACACTGGCCACTGGGGCCTACCTGAGCTTGGCCGCGTACGAGTTGGTGGTGCGGCTCATGCTGGCGAGCAGCGCGGGCAGCTTGCGCACGGCGGGCGCCAGGCGGCGGCAAAGGGCCGCGTGCAGCGCCCGCGCCGCGCGGAGCACGCACACGTACAGCGCGATGTGGCGCGACATGTCCAGCACTACACACACACACACACTGGCCACTGGGGCCTACCTGAGCTTGGCCGCGTACGAGTTGGTGGTGCGGCTCATGCTGGCGAGCAGCGCGGGCAGCTTGCGCACGGCGGGCGCCAGGCGGCGGCAGCGGGCCGCGTGCAGCGCCCGCGCCGCGCGGAGCACGCACACGTACAGCGCGATGTGGCGCGACATGTCCAGCACTACACACACACACACACTGGCCACTGGGGCCTACCTGAGCTTGGCCGCGTACGAGTTGGTGGTGCGGCTCATGCTGGCGAGCAGCGCGGGCAGCTTGCGCACGGCGGGCGCCAGGCGGCGGCAAAGGGCCGCGTGCAGCGCCCGCGCCGCGCGGAGCACGCACACGTACAGCGCGATGTGGCGCGACATGTCCAGCACTACACACACACACACACTGGCCACTGGGGCCTACCTGAGCTTGGCCGCGTACGAGTTGGTGGTGCGGCTCATGCTGGCGAGCAGCGCGGGCAGCTTGCGCACGGCGGGCGCCAGGCGGCGGCAGCGGGCCGCGTGCAGCGCCCGCGCCGCGCGGAGCACGCACACGTACAGCGCGATGTGGCGCGACATGTCCAGCACTACACACACACACACACTGGCCACTGGGGCCTACCTGAGCTTGGCCGCGTACGAGTTGGTGGTGCGGCTCATGCTGGCGAGCAGCGCGGGCAGCTTGCGCACGGCGGGCGCCAGGCGGCGGCAGCGGGCCGCGTGCAGCGCTCGCGCCGCGCGGAGCACGCACACGTACAGCGCGATGTGGCGCGACATGTCCAGCACTACACACACACACACACTGGCCACTGGGGCCTACCTGAGCTTGGCCGCGTACGAGTTGGTGGTGCGGCTCATGCTGGCGAGCAGCGCGGGCAGCTTGCGCACGGCGGGCGCCAGGCGGCGGCAGCGGGCCGCGTGCAGCGCCCGCGCCGCGCGGAGCACGCACACGTACAGCGCGATGTGGCGCGACATGTCCAGCACTACACACACACACACACACACTGGCCACTGGGGCCTACCTGAGCTTGGCCGCGTACGAGTTGGTGGTGCGGCTCATGCTGGCGAGCAGCGCGGGCAGCTTGCGCACGGCGGGCGCCAGGCGGCGGCAGCGGGCCGCGTGCAGCGCCCGCGCCGCGCGGAGCACGCACACGTACAGCGCGATGTGGCGCGACATGTCCAGCACTACACACACACACACACACACTGGCCACTGGGGCCTACCTGAGCTTGGCCGCGTACGAGTTGGTGGTGCGGCTCATGCTGGCGAGCAGCGCGGGCAGCTTGCGCACGGCGGGCGCCAGGCGGCGGCAAAGGGCCGCGTGCAGCGCCCGCGCCGCGCGGAGCACGCACACGTACAGCGCGATGTGGCGCGACATGTCCAGCACTACACACACACACACACTGGCCACTGGGGCCTACCTGAGCTTGGCCGCGTACGAGTTGGTGGTGCGGCTCATGCTGGCGAGCAGCGCGGGCAGCTTGCGCACGGCGGGCGCCAGGCGGCGGCAGCGGGCCGCGTGCAGCGCCCGCGCCGCGCGGAGCACGCACACGTACAGCGCGATGTGGCGCGACATGTCCAGCACTACACACACACACACACTGGCCACTGGGGCCTACCTGAGCTTGGCCGCGTACGAGTTGGTGGTGCGGCTCATGCTGGCGAGCAGCGCGGGCAGCTTGCGCACGGCGGGCGCCAGGCGGCGGCAGCGGGCCGCGTGCAGCGCTCGCGCCGCGCGGAGCACGCACACGTACAGCGCGATGTGGCGCGACATGTCCAGCACTACACACACACACACACTGGCCACTGGGGCCTACCTGAGCTTGGCCGCGTACGAGTTGGTGGTGCGGCTCATGCTGGCGAGCAGCGCGGGCAGCTTGCGCACGGCGGGCGCCAGGCGGCGGCAGCGGGCCGCGTGCAGCGCCCGCGCCGCGCGGAGCACGCACACGTACAGCGCGATGTGGCGCGACATGTCCAGCACTACACACACACACACACTGGCCACTGGGGCCTACCTGAGCTTGGCCGCGTACGAGTTGGTGGTGCGGCTCATGCTGGCGAGCAGCGCGGGCAGCTTGCGCACGGCGGGCGCCAGGCGGCGGCAGCGGGCCGCGTGCAGCGCCCGCGCCGCGCGGAGCACGCACACGTACAGCGCGATGTGGCGCGACATGTCCAGCACTACACACACACACACACACACTGGCCACTGGGGCCTACCTGAGCTTGGCCGCGTACGAGTTGGTGGTGCGGCTCATGCTGGCGAGCAGCGCGGGCAGCTTGCACACGGCGGGCGCCAGGCGGCGGCAGCGGGCCGCGTGCAGCGCCCGCGCCGCGCGGAGCACGCACACGTACAGCGCGATGTGGCGCGACATGTCCAGCACTACACACACACACACACTGGCCACTGGGGCCTACCTGAGCTTGGCCGCGTACGAGTTGGTGGTGCGGCTCATGCTGGCGAGCAGCGCGGGCAGCTTGCGCACGGCGGGCGCCAGGCGGCGGCAGCGGGCCGCGTGCAGCGCCCGCGCCGCGCGGAGCACGCACACGTACAGCGCGATGTGGCGCGACATGTCCAGCACTACACACACACACACACTGGCCACTGGGGCCTACCTGAGCTTGGCCGCGTACGAGTTGGTGGTGCGGCTCATGCTGGCGAGCAGCGCGGGCAGCTTGCGCACGGCGGGCGCCAGGCGGCGGCAAAGGGCCGCGTGCAGCGCCCGCGCCGCGCGGAGCACGCACACGTACAGCGCGATGTGGCGCGACATGTCCAGCACTACACACACACACACACTGGCCACTGGGGCCTACCTGAGCTTGGCCGCGTACGAGTTGGTGGTGCGGCTCATGCTGGCGAGCAGCGCGGGCAGCTTGCGCACGGCGGGCGCCAGGCGGCGGCAGCGGGCCGCGTGCAGCGCCCGCGCCGCGCGGAGCACGCACACGTACAGCGCGATGTGGCGCGACATGTCCAGCACTACACACACACACACACTGGCCACTGGGGCCTACCTGAGCTTGGCCGCGTACGAGTTGGTGGTGCGGCTCATGCTGGCGAGCAGCGCGGGCAGCTTGCGCACGGCGGGCGCCAGGCGGCGGCAGCGGGCCGCGTGCAGCGCCCGCGCCGCGCGGAGCACGCACACGTACAGCGCGATGTGGCGCGACATGTCCAGCACTACACACACACACACACACACTGGCCACTGGGGCCTACCTGAGCTTGGCCGCGTACGAGTTGGTGGTGCGGCTCATGCTGGCGAGCAGCGCGGGCAGCTTGCGCACGGCGGGCGCCAGGCGGCGGCAGCGGGCCGCGTGCAGCGCCCGCGCCGCGCGGAGCACGCACACGTACAGCGCGATGTGGCGCGACATGTCCAGCACTACACACACACACACACACACTGGCCACTGGGGCCTACCTGAGCTTGGCCGCGTACGAGTTGGTGGTGCGGCTCATGCTGGCGAGCAGCGCGGGCAGCTTGCGCACGGCGGGCGCCAGGCGGCGGCAGCGGGCCGCGTGCAGCGCCCGCGCCGCGCGGAGCACGCACACGTACAGCGCGATGTGGCGCGACATGTCCAGCACTACACACACACACACACACACTGGCCACTGGGGCCTACCTGAGCTTGGCCGCGTACGAGTTGGTGGTGCGGCTCATGCTGGCGAGCAGCGCGGGCAGCTTGCGCACGGCGGGCGCCAGGCGGCGGCAGCGGGCCGCGTGCAGCGCCCGCGCCGCGCGGAGCACGCACACGTACAGCGCGATGTGGCGCGACATGTCCAGCACTACACACACACACACACTGGCCACTGGGGCCTACCTGAGCTTGGCCGCGTACGAGTTGGTGGTGCGGCTCATGCTGGCGAGCAGCGCGGGCAGCTTGCGCACGGCGGGCGCCAGGCGGCGGCAGCGGGCCGCGTGCAGCGCCCGCGCCGCGCGGAGCACGCACACGTACAGCGCGATGTGGCGCGACATGTCCAGCACTACACACACACACACACTGGCCACTGGGGCCTACCTGAGCTTGGCCGCGTACGAGTTGGTGGTGCGGCTCATGCTGGCGAGCAGCGCGGGCAGCTTGCGCACGGCGGGCGCCAGGCGGCGGCAGCGGGCCGCGTGCAGCGCCCGCGCCGCGCGGAGCACGCACACGTACAGCGCGATGTGGCGCGACATGTCCAGCACTACACACACACACACACTGGCCACTGGGGCCTACCTGAGCTTGGCCGCGTACGAGTTGGTGGTGCGGCTGCGTTGTGATTAACAGTCTTAATTTGTTTTTGGGACCTACTACTGAATAAGTAGTAATTTATCTTTACCTAGATATGATGAAAATGTCAATGTCCGTTCACTTCGAAGAATTGATTTTTCTTATTATAATGTACCTTTACTTTGTCTTTTCATAGAAAGTGCCATATTGATATGTAGGATACTGTTCTTTTAAGACTTCATGGTACCTGATTACTAAATTAAGTCTACTTCGTCTAACCTGTTTTTTTATGATGGTCACCCTTACATTTACAATAATTATAAATGTCGAAAATACAGCAATTGAACAAGTTGCCAATTTGCCCAAGACATATTTCATAACAGCGAGTATTGACGGACATTGACGACCGATATAGCCGAATGGCTAGTGACCCTGACTACTAAGCTAGAGGTCCTGGGTTCGAATCCCGGTAGGTGCAATCATTTATATGATGAATAATGAATGTTTGTTTCCGAGTCATGGATGTTTATTTGTATTTATGTATGTTTAAGTAAGTATATTATATTAAATATATCATTGACTTGCGCACATAGTACAGGCTATGCCAGTTTGGGGCAAGATAATTTGTGTAAGAGTGTGTCAATATTATTATTATTATTGTAAACTAATGACGCCGTATGTAAAACGAAAAATAATGCGTTTTTGCCAAGGTATAATAATCATTGTATTTTTGATATATTGTAAAAATATCTTGTACCTTTTGCATCATATTATTTTTAGTATTTTTAGTAAATAGTGATCAAGTTTGGATTTTGGTAACAAACAAAACGTAACATAAATAAATATTTTGATATAAAAATGTTTTCACTTTTCAGCCAGTTGGCTGTGACATGATGATTGGATCAAACGCTAAAGAAGACAAATGCAGGCAATGCAGAGGTAACGGCACCCATTGTCACACCAGCACAGGAATCATCGACTCAAATGATCTCAGGAAAGGTAAATTAAAATATTTTCTTCCGGCTACGGTATTCGCTGTTATTATCTACAGAGAAATTGTTCTCTTTATTCGTGCAGACATTATCTACAATTTAGTCACTAAGAGCGCGTATTCGATCTGCGATGATAATTCCATGTTTTTGAGAGTCTTTCCAGAGCCTAAGTTAGAGTTTAAGTTTTAATTTAGGGAACTACAGAGTAAAATTATAATTTTTAATAACAGTTTTCTTAAACAGAAGGCAATTTCTTCGAAGCATTTCAATTTGCTATATTGATTTATTTTCAGCCTTTAATCCAGTGACACATAATTACATTACACACAATAACAGAAAAATGGCATTTATATATTAACAAAGCAATATTAAAAAAATACAAAATCGATTCACTTTAACTTTTTTTTACCAGAATTTGAATAGAAATATAACAAGAATATTTGTTGATGACACCAAATTATAGCTTCTATAATCTCTAGAATATCCGTAAACAACAACCCAATGAAAAGATGCAGCCATTTCACCTTCTGTAAAAAACAACCTATAGGGTTACCACGTTAACCAAGACTCGTGAATGAGAGTCACGGCTTGATCACTTGGCATTGTGTAGAGACGTCGCTTCATTGTCTTTATCACGGGGAGCGTTCCGAAGAGCTGTTTCACCAGAAAACTGCTGCCGAATTCCACTTCGCACGACATGCCACAAATTACGATACCATCCCATCCATCTGGATGTGTTGCGTTCCTTCACAGTGTCATTTTCAAAGAACTGTCTTTCACGTAAAAATTGAAATTTAGTTTAATCTGAAACGGAGTGTTCCGAAGAGCCGTTTCACCTGATTCCTGCCGTCAAATTCCACCTTCGCATGATACGCCACAAGTTAGGATATCATCCCCATCATTAGGATGTGTGGCGGTCCTCCACAGTGGGGTTTTCAAGAAGCTTTCTTCCACGTACAACAAAGCTGTAGAATGAGCTCCCTTGTGCGGTGTTACCGGGACCATACGACATGGGTACCTTCAAAAAAGTTCGTACACCTCTCTTATACTAAAGTGGCAATGGGCTGGACACATTTCTCAACTAACAGCTAGGTCATAGGTTCTCAATGTGCGCGATAATGCCCCCTTGTGGGCGTTTGATACTTTCGAGGGGGCAGTAGAAGACCCAGAGAATATTAGGGGGCACTGAGATGGCGCAGATGGGGCGTGGGTAGATTAAAAAATATAGTCTAAAAAGGCAAAAAAATACACGAAAATACTCTAGAAAAAAACATATTCTAAAAGTGGGCGGTGAGCAAAATAAGGTTGAGAAACTATGAGCTAGGTGGACTATTTATACAGCACGTTAGGGACCTGTAAGAATGAGAAACGTGGGTAGACCTATAACGCATATAAGGTGCACCGCTAAAATTATACAAATTGGCGGAACAAACTAGCTAGAAACAGTAAAAAATGGAAAGAAATTAATAAACGTACATAGTTTATAAGGCAAATTATTTTAACTAACATAACAGAAAACAAATCATATTTGTATACTTATCTAAGTAACATACATACTCACTTAAAAATGTAAAAAATTAAATGTAAAATTAAAATAAGGGTTATTGTTATTTTTATTACTATTAATTCAATATTTCCTTTTTATAAACCACAGGATATAACGACGTGCTTCTAATACCTGAAGGTGCCACAAGCATTGTGATTTATGAAGTAAGGGAGTCAAACAACTACCTCGGTAAGAGTTTATATTTTTATTTTAATAATAAGTTCCAGTGGGAGGATTCTTGCACAGCATGTTGGTTAGGTGTATGTGTTACAGTCACAATACGGTAATAAAATAGTATTTAATGTTCAGACTAGAGCGCCTGAATCAATGCACTCACACATACACACGATGTACACGACCGCTAAGCAATCTTTTACCAGTGGGAGGCTCCTTTGCACCGGATGCCGGCTAGATTATGGGTACCACAACGGCGCATATTTCTACTGTGAAGCAGTAATGTGTAAGCATTACTGTGTTTAGGTCTGAAGGGCGCCGCCCGTAGCAAATAAAATAATTGTGCAAATGAGACTTGACAACTTATGTCTTAAGCGAATCACTACTGGCCTACATTTTACATTCGTTTATTTATTGGCAACGTATTTTCTCTCAAATATAATGATATATTTATGTACAACTACAAATACCTTGTACAACTTCATTCTACGCCGATTTAGACTTGAGTTAGCGAAATAATTCATACTAAAATTCGTGAAAAAAATAGTATATAATCCCATTGAATACTTCCAGCTATCAGAAGCAAGATCAAGGACAAATATTATTTAAACGGCGGATACCGCATCGACTTTCCGAGGAGTATTGTGATAGCTGGTACCCTGTGGCACTACGAGCGTTCGCCCCAAGGGTTTGCTGCGCCAGATAAGCTGACTACTCTCGGTCCCACCACAGAACCCTTGTATTTATCAGTAAGTTTAAATCTTTTATAGTGTAGGATAATATGGATAAACATTACGAGACTTTTATCTGTAAATAAATTTTCTGATATAGAAAAATGTTATTATTTTTGGTCCAAAGTCATCTAATACAGGAATAGGAGTACCAACTAGGATGGTCACTTGATGGCAAAGTAAGTAAAAATTCTGTAGTACATCTTCGTAATAAACAGGCGACGTGGGTAGAGAGGGGCGCTGCGGTGTGGGCTTTATTATAAATTAACTAGCTGACCCAGTAAACATTGTATTGCCATATAAAGTAACAAAAAATTCAATATTTTAAATTTTTGTGGTATAAAAAAATAGATGACGACCGATATTCAGACCTAACAAATATATCGTACTACAATAATTAATAAAATCAATTGCCATCTTATAACCCCATTGCGGATCTGTGGATGGAACAGAATAATATAAAAAAAGTGATTAAAAAACAGGGGTTGATTATAGAAGGGTGAAAATATGAAGTTGTATGTATTTTTAACGCTGATAAGATAAAAATATAAATATTTGTCAGAAAAATAAAAAAATTATATTTAGGGGTCACCCTTATCATTTAGGGATATGAAAAAAAAAATGATGTTGGCCGATTTTCAGACCTACCCGATATACACACAAAACCAGTCGAGAGAAGATTATTGAAGATTATTTTGAATAGCTTGTTCGGTCATTTCTAACAGGCTAGCTTCGGATAACGATCAAAACAAACTATCGAACTTGCAAAAAGCCTTGTCAATAAAACAAATCTAAAGATTTAGTTTGTACTTGCAATTACAGTAGTATAGTAAGCAAAACGAGTAATACTGCCTATTCTTATAAACACAATATTTTTTTAAACAGAACTAGCCGAATCACAAAAGCTTTGCTGACTAATCAAAACGCCTTTTAAAAACGCCCCCATGTCATATAGTCCAGGAAACATCATACAGGAAAGCTCATTCCTGTTTGGTTGAAAGTGGGAGAACGTATCTTGAAAACCATAAAGCCATTGAGTCTTAAGATAAGGGTTTTACTAGTGCCGAAGAATCTGGTAACAATACAACCTTAAATTCGTGCCAAAATTTATAAGCTATGCTACTTAACGTACTTACCGCTCAGCCAACCGTCCAATGATGCATCCTACTTAAATTTCGGTATGTTTGCCAGACTCTTTAGCCGAAACTGCGAGGTTTTTTTCGGTTGAAATTAGAATTTGGATTTGTCAGGTTATCTGATGGAATATAATTAAATTATAATATTTTTCTGTATGTTTTTGTGGGAGGCCTTTATCCAGCAGTGGACGTCTTCGGGCTGATGATGTATGATGTTTCTTTAGTCAAATATATTTAACATTGTTATGGCGTGCGTGATATTGAACAGGCTTGTAAACTTGTATCTAAATGGGAAGAAGAAGAGATCATTTTATGATTCTATGTCAACTTTTATTTTTAGCTGCTCCTCGTTGATGACAATGTGGGTGTTCAGTATGAGTACAGCTTGCCGACCGCCTTGGCTCCCCGTCCGCATCAGCAATACAACTGGGTTCATGGTGAATTCACACCCTGCAGTGCTTCGTGTGGTGGAGGTATCACTAACACTGAAATAAAGAATATTTTTTATATACTCAAGTATCTTAAGCCCTCCATGATGTGTTCAAGAAGCGAACATTATGACCACATTTAAAATAGACTGTTTTGTTGGTAGAAATTTCTTATCTGTAAAAATGTTATGCTAAATAATAACATCGATTTCGATAGTTATTTCATTCAAAGGAAGATGGCGGGAATGGACCCAATAATTTAAAAATTAAGGAAGAATCGTACAAGTACAAGTTTATATTAATTATAAACATAAGTTTATACGATGTTTATATAAAAAATATTGAAGCGCTAAGATATGGGAGTCAAAAGAAAAAAATTATTATAATTTATTAAAAATAAGTCATCTTTTACTAACAGAACTGGAAAATGAGTAGGTAACTTCTATGAAAGTATCGATACCTGCTTGAAAAAAGAATGAATTGTTAATACTCAACTATTAGCAGTTTTTACTAATAACTTTAAATTTCCACTGCTGGCTAACCTGCCACAGATCTTTTAGCAGACAGTAGTTAGGCATAGACATAAGATACAAATTATCGTTTAATAATTTTAGGGTTATATTTTACTTTTAGGTATATCTTTTTTCTCCCACTTTTTTAGGCTTAATTACGATTTGCGTTTTCTTAGTTTTGTTACGTTCTACTATTATTAATAAGGTTCCATGATGTGCGCCACTTCTTTCAGTCAATCCCAAAATACATGCATACCCGCTTCCCTCCTTCCAAGATCTCTGATAAACAAAGAAATTAATTGAAATGACTCCTATTCTAATATCAGTTAAGATGACGTTTAGTTGGAAATGAAATGTCAATTTGCAAACAAAGTTGACAAATGTTGCACGTAAGTAAGATATCGAACGATATGATAGTTGGGGCTGACTCTAGTTAGTCTCTGAAAAAAAACTATGATAGCTGCCAGAAAACTTTTCATTACCATTATAACCGGTTAAAATGTATGGTGCTCAGCAGCCTAGCGAAACTCTATCTGAAAAAAGCCATTCACTAGAGTATGAAACGTGCAGTCATATTTTATAGATTGACAGATGACAGCTATAATCTTGTACAAAACAAAGATAGCCGAAATCCACTTTGTTTTAAATCAAATTTTCGGTTTCAAACTTAGCCGGATTGTACATCGTCGCCATTCGCAATACTGTAATTACTACTATTTCAAACTTACGTCAAATGCCTGCACATTTCATAATAAACTAAATTTCAACTTTTTAAATCATAATATGCGGCTCCTGAATGCATCGTGGAGGCTTATGATATGTGGGTAGATAAAGTAGTGTATGTAACTGTAAATAATTAGGCATTATATTTATAAGCCAAATGCCAATTTTATTTTTAAATATAATTTCACCTCCAGGTATTACGAGTTCACGTTAAAATTTAATAGGCATAATAAATAAAAAGTTACTAAACAGTCAAAGAAGCTTATGTGTATTGTATAGAGAGGTAGGTGAGCGAAGCTACGAATAAATAAGTTCGATCAAAGATTCAATTCGTTCGTAGATTTGACGTCGACTAGTAAGGAAGGTGTTCTACTTACACGAAGCCGCTCGCCTCGAGTTATTTGTCATACATTTTGATAATTTTTCAATATTATTTATTTCAATTTTTGTAATTGCTAATCAGTTGGCAAACTTTATTTCTCATAATTCGATGTATACGAATAACTTAATCAAATTATATTATGCTTAGTACCTACCAATAAAATTGTGCGATACCAAAATATTGGATACAAAATAGAAGCAGAGTTGACTAATTTAAAACAAATTTTAGATAAAGATGCATTTAGTAAAGTGTTCACTAACGAGTGACTATTTTAGCCAATGCAATGGACAGCAACAACAAATTTTGTAAGACTGTGTATATGTGCTATAGCTATGCCAATTCCAATTAAAAAAAAATTAACAAATACCAACCGACTTTAAAAAAACCTATTCCAAAACATTATATTAAGCACTAAAAAGTAAAAAAAAAAAAGTGTATTTACTACAACTTAATAATGGACTTATTTCTAAGATGATATTGATATTTAGATGTTCCAGCTTAACAAATATTGTAGGTACTAGTATTTACCGCTTTTATCACGTTCAATCAGGTTTTCAAACACGCAATGTGAGCTGTCGGTCGCGTGATGAACTAGATGAAGTAAAAGATAACCTGTGTGATGAAGGTCTTAAGCCACCTACCAACCAGAGTTGCAACACGGAGGTGTGCCCAGCGCACTGGGTGGAGGGACCTTGGAGTAACTGCTCGAAGCCTTGTGGAGAAGATGGAACCAGATCGCGGCAGGTTCGCTGTGAGCAGATCATCAGTAATGGGTAAGCACGCATTTATCACATTAAAAATAAAGTGGCGTTATTATAAGTGTGAATGTTAGTTTGTTACGCTTTCACGCATAAACTACTGAAACGATTTCGATTAAATTTAGTACAGAGATGGACTAGAAATTGGAAAAGGCTACCTTTTATCATGACTAAGAGGTTTGGAGGGGTTGAAATAGGGGGTGTAGGTTTGAATAGAATTTTGTCACAATCAAAGATGACACAATGAAACTTTGCATTTATGCACTTGATAAGAAATAAATAAATATTTGTTCTAGCGTTTTTGAAATTTCGATGTGTGTGGGGATGAAAAAGGGGGCGAAAGAATCCAAGCTTTCACACCTAAAAAAATGCTCCCCAAAGTAACCTTTCTACGCGGACGAGGTTGCGGGTGAAAGCTAGAATTTATATATTTTTATGGAAATGCGAGAATAGACGAGCAGGACGTTCAGATGATGGTGATTAATACGCCCTGCCCATTACAATGCAGTGCCGCTCAGGATTCTTGGAAAGCCCAAAAATTTTGAGCGGCACTACAATTGCGCTCTTCACCTTGAGACATAAGATGTTAAGTCTCATTTGCACAGTAATTTCACTAGCTACTGAAGGGCGCCCTTCAGACCGAAACACAGTAATGTTTATACATTACTGTGTTTAGTAATATATAAATTCAATTTCGACCAATATTTATGGACGATGTGGGATGGAGCCACAACCCGAGAGTCGCACAAACATACCAAGATTTGTAGATTATGCTGCATTCGGACGATTGGCTTAGTTAGAAGAGCGACGGGACGTAACCGCGAAGGCGGGTTCGAATCCCGCATCGTTCATAACTTTTCTTATAAATTATAAAAGAGATTAAACTTAATGAAGTGTGGCTTGAGATTATGCGAAATCAGACCATTTACGGAAATGACGAACAGAACTATTATTGTGGACTCAACTAGAACTAATTCTGCTTGAAATATCTCCAAGTACTTTTTTATATCCTGGTATTTAGGTGTTTGCTGTATCTCAGGCTTATTGGCAACAACAGTTCTGTTCGTGATGATTAATCTTTCCCAATACTTTGTAGCGTCTATGCACAATACATATATAAAAGGCACATGCCATTAGAAAGATGAGAATATCTAGAATTACTATGTCTGATGAACTCACCTGAACGACAACTTCAAGCCTCGTTAATCAAGAACAAGAAAAGGTTCTATGGACATTAACCTCATAGTGCATCATGTATTTTTTGAGGATATTACTTCTAGCTTAGACTATTTTTACGTCTAGAATCTAGATAGAGCCTCTGCAATTAGGTATCGCATAACATTAGACTAGGTTTATTGCTCAAGCCTTTTTTTATGAAAATAAGGGACGAGACGAGCTGTAATTGATACGCCCCACCCATTACAATGCAGTGCCGCTCAGGAGTCTTGAAAAACCCAAAAAATCTGAGCGGCAATACAACTGCGCTCGTCATCTTGAGACACAAGATGTTAAGTCTCATTTGCCCAGTAATTTCACTAGCTACGGCACCCTTCAGACTGAAACACAGTAAAGTGTGCATGACAAGCTACGTCTTACACTGGCGATAAGTAAGTCACTTTGTTTAAGTGTGGGTGCGTTGCTTAAATAGAGGCTAACAGCTCACCGCTATTTTTTTCGACGTGTTCACAGCTGTCACAGTCTATCTAGAGTCTAGACGTATAAATTATTGTATAAGACTTCTAAATTCTTTGATATCTTTCAGACATTCCTCAATAGTCGATGATAAGGAATGCATCGAGCTCCACGGACGAAAACCGGCTCGATTCGAGGAATGTAACAAGAACGCAACCTGTCCAACTTGGTTCAAGGGACCATGGAAAGCTGTAAGAAAATTTACTCATAATTTCAAATAATATTTGCAATAATAATTATATTTAAGACTATCATAAAAACAGTGTATTTTCTATCTTTCTCGTTGTTTTGAGAACTACGAGACGTACGAGCAGTATGTTCAACTGGTGGTAATTAATACGCCCTGTCCATTACAATGAAGTGCCGCTCAGGATTTTTGCCTATGTATTGTCCTGGTAGCATCGCGTATCTTTCTATAGTTTGGTTGTATTTGGTAGAAGAACGCCACTCATCTTCATCCTTACTAATATTATAAATGTGAATGTAAGTTTGTTTGTTACGCTTTTACGCCGGAGCAACTGCACCGATTTTAATGAATTTACACAAGTACAGCGATAGATTAGAGCTTCGGAAAACACAAAGGTTACATTTTATCCTAGAAAAATCAATGATTCCCGCGGGATTTGTGAAAATATAATTATAATTATACCAATAGTAGGTTTAGTTTGCCATAGCAATCTTCCTCGAAATAAGATTCATATAATATGTTGGGAACGGGAGCGAAAACGGGAACCGGAACTGGAATAGGACATGAGATAAACTTCAATTCCAAACCTGCTTATTATTTTTAAAAACCCTTTCGGCCTTACAAATAAACTTGGTATAAAGTTATAACTGATGATAAACAAAGAAAATGCAAAATGTTTACAATATCGTTGACAACACTGTCAATACAATGATATTCTGAAGTTTTCCTAATGACAAGCTGCCTTGCAAATAAACGCGGGAAACGTTATACTCGTACGTCCGAACAAACCAATCGTAAGCAAAATGTCTATTTGTAAACATTTTACAAATTCTTGGTTTATGCTTAGTTATAACTTTATGCCAATTTAATTTGTAAGGCCGTTAATCTACGCGGACGAAGTTGCGGGCATCAGCTAGTTGGCTTGTAATTCTTAGTTTATTCATAATACCTGCTAAATGTTTTACGTTTTCATAATTGTTCATAACCACATTGAGGAATTTTCTAGAAACTGTGACAATCATAATGTTTACACGAGGAAACATAAACTTGTTATGACTACTACTCGGCTAGGTCAAGTTAGTGAGTCTTTTGTGGGGCGATGTATATTCTTTTACAACAAGATCCCAGAAAAATCTTTAAAACAAAATTATAACGATATTCAAAAGAATTGTTAAAAAACGTTTGTGTGGTTATAACATAAATGACTGTCTTAATGATACCACAGATTGGGAATAGAGCGACCGCCCTCAGGCTATTAAAAATAATAAGTTTAATTGTACAATATTACTTTGTAAACATATTTTTTGATGAAAATAAGCCTGCTAAGTTTGTTACGCCCATTCTACTCAGGCCTGAAGCGTTCTTTTTGGAATGGGTGGTAGTTTTTGACTTTCAATAAGTGATGTCACATCCTATTTATAAATAAAAATATTTGAATTTGTTCAATAGTGTGACAAGCTTTGTGGTGAGGGTAAGCAAACCCGGCAAGTGGTCTGTCATCGGCGAGTCAACGGTCGAGTGGAGGTGTTTGGAGACGAGGAGTGTCCTGAAGAGAAGCCACCTGCAGAACAGCCCTGTATCCTGCATCTTTGTGTTGCAGTGGATTGGGTGCTCAGTAATTGGACGGGGGTAAGATATGAGTTACTATTAAACGTAATAGATATCAATTATTATAATAATTGTATAATTAAAATTAAAAAATCCTTACTTTTTTTATTATTTGCCTTAGATTAAGGATTGGCCTCCCCTGCACTCCAGATAGATACCGCAGTACCTAAGAACAATAGCTATTTTATTACAGCAACTATTAGATGCTTGTGTGCGTGGCATCAAGACACTCAATGGCATCTTTAAAATGTTTGTAACATACGCTTCGTGTTATTTTACATTGAAATTAATAAAACAGAAAATACTTACTAATGATATGTGATCTCCGTGTCTCTCTTATTTCTTATAGTATTTATTTTATTACAAAGTTTTACTACGTAACCCAGCATTTTAGTTTGAGAGTCTGTAGTCTAACCGGTTGCGACTACGCCTGTGGTATCTAGCTGGAGCGCAGCAGAGACCAATCCTTAATCGAAGTTATTTACTATTCTATTGTTAGTACTTATTGTACGTAGGTACCTATTTTTTACTCACGAACGCAGCGAAACAAATGGGATTGCTTATTGTTTCAAATGTATGTTTATAGTCGGTGTTTTTTGTAAAATATATTTTATTGTTATTTTTTTTTGTTTAATGACGATTCTCGATAGATCGAAGATTCTCAATAATGTACTTTACCACACTTTCATGTAATGATATTATTTATAGATATACTAGCTGACCCGGCAGACGCTGTTCTGTCAATAGAAAAAAAAGATGTATTGGGGAATAATGTAGTCTAAAGCCATCGGAAATGTGTAAAACGTATATCTGAATGATCATACCCTGCAACTACCGTTTTTTTAAAGTATTAAGGTGCCATAAGGATATACACATGCCATACAGTCTATTCTGTAGACTTATATAAGATACACAATTCCACCTTACATTAATTTGTTATAATATCTCAAAACGTTCAGACAGCTGTTTCGTTGAAACCTCCCAGACGGCTTACTTTTTTCCGGCACCTCTAACAAACATCATTGAATACAATTTTTTTTTAATTTTTTTATTAATGTATACAAAAATCTGTACAAAAACTTTACAAATTATAATCTAAAACCTTCCTCGACCACGCTATCATCCAATCCATTGGTGTAAAGAGCATGAAAATCAGTGCAATCGTTTTTGAGTTTATTGCGAACAGACAGACAGACAGACGCGGCAGAGGACTTTGTTTTATAATATGTTGTGACTATATAAAACAATTGCTAACACTATAAAACGACCCGTAGATTTTTTCACAAACAATATCTGATCTGAGTCATCATTTGTTCTTTGGTATTAAAAACAAACTAAACACTGACTAATTCTTAAAAACTGGCTAATTTTCCTGAATAAAAATTCAGGTTAAAAATTAGGTGTGATGGCTCTTAACTAAGAAGTTCAATAACCTTGTGTAAGAAATAATAAATTAATTATTTAACGTGTATTTCATCAATAAAATAACTCTGACCGAAGATTCTGTTATAAACGAAATTCAGTTTTTTTACACCCTCTTTAAGAATGTTTGTAGCACGCATTCTGTCAATTCTATGTCAAAGGTTACATTAATAAAGTTTATATTGTCCAAAGCGCTAAGGTTAGATTAGAAATAATTTTATACGGTGGTGAAGTATTCTTAACTTTTACCCCCAATTATTTTTCTTCACCTTCAATTTCCATAAGTACCTTCTCCTGACAATAACGAACACATCAAAAAAAGAATTAGCGAAATCGGTTCAGCCGTTCACGCGTGATGCCGTCAAGGGAAATAGGGATTCATGTAAATATAGATATAGCTGTAAGCATTTTTTTTTTGTTTGAATAAATTACTTTGAAAATAAATATCAAATGTTTGTGTTCCAGTGTGATACATGTTCATCTAAAAACAGAACTAGGGTAGCCCAATGCGTGACTGAAAACCGCCAAGTGGTTGATCCAAGCATGTGCAGTTATCATCAAATGCCAGTTTTGGAAGAGCCGTGCGATAAAGACAAATTACCTGATTGCGAAGTACAATGGTACGCGACCCAGTGGAGCAAAGTACGTATTATACTATTACTGATGACCCGTGGCTCATGCCTGCCAGACTAACTTTTTCGCTTATTTTTTATATGACTTCATGGGACGAGACAAGCAAGAGGTTCAGCTAATGGTAATTGATACGCCCTGCTTATTACAATGCAGTGCCGGCCAGGATTCTTGAAAAAAAAAACAAAATTCAAACCGGCACTACAATTCGCTCGTCGCCTTGAGACAAAAAGATGTTAAGTCTCAGTTGCCCAGTAATTTCACTAGCTACCGCCCTTCAGACTAAAACAAAATAATGCTTACACATTACTGTTTCACAGCAGAAAAAGGCACCGTTGTGGTGCTACTCCGCGATATTTGATTGAACCCAAATTTGTGAGTGGCTTCAATTTGAGATATGAGATGTAAAGTATCATTTGCCCAGTAGTTTTACTAGCTATGGCGCCCTACAATCTGAAATATTGGGCGTATGCTGAGACGTAGACGAAGCTCGCAGAGCAAGGCAGAGCAGATTTTGTGACATATGTACCTACGTACTAAGAGCTACGTAGGCTGCGGTGCAAACATGTACGGCGCAGACATGCTTCTGTCCTGCTCTGCGTCTCGTGGTAGCGCCGGTCGCGGGCACAGATTTCTGTGTGATGCATGCATGGTTTTTACCGCTAATTCAACTTTGCACACATGTTTTTTCCAGGTAATTCTTGGATCAGATTATTTAATTGAATTAGTGTGTTGTGGACATTGTTTGTGTTAAATTTATCATTCAGACTATAAAAAAAAAACAAAAGACGCTCGTGGCCTATGTCTGCCTCGCCTTCCCTGCCCTGCTAATTCTGTACTGTGCTGTAAAAAAAGTATTATTAAAAAAATACTGTTTCAGGGCTGATACACGGCGCCGCTGTGGTGTCCACCTATACGGAATACTGTAGAACTACTAGCATAAAGAATAAAGTTATAAAAAAAACAATGTTTTATGATGTTTTTAATAATAATTAACTTGTTGACTTTACATCACTTTAGAACGGTTGAACATTAAAAATATTTTCTTCGTTTTAGTTCGGCTAGGCAATTAATGATTTTAAATCGTTAAGGTTTATTTTTTCCTCTTTTTTTGTCTCAAAACGAAATAAATATAACAATATTATTATTCTTTTTATTGAATATTCGTCTACTGTCTTGGTCTTTCTGTTCAGGTAATAAAGATAATGGTCGATATAGAGATACAGATGGGAAAGTAAAGTTTATAAAAAATCTGTAAATTGTTCCCTTACTTTAATTTCTATAAATAATTTCAGTGTTCAGCGTTGTGTGGTAAAGGTAACAAAACACGTCTTGTATTCTGTGGACGATACGACGGGGTATCGGTGGAGAAGGTTGATGACAAGGAATGCAGCAAACTAGAACGATACAGCGATACCAAGGAATGCGAAGTCCCGAATGAAAAATGTCCAGCACAGTGGTTCGCGGCACCGTGGACTAATGTTTGTTGAAACATTATATCGATTTATCGATTAAAATAGGAATAGGACAGGCTCTCAAAGAAAAATTTAAAGAAATAAATATTATGACTGTTCATTGTCAGTACACTTATGAAAATTTAATATACGTTCACAAAAATTACATCACCTTATTGCTCATAATGGTGATTTTCATTATTATAACACTACAAATAAGGTATTGTTTGTAACTAATTCTAGCAGGCTTCATAAAATGTATACACTTTTATAATAAAGTCCCAGCCACTGTTCAGGCATTATCTATAAATAAATTTAAATATTTTATTAAAAATAGCTCTGTCGTAGTGGAGTAGTAGACTCCACAGCTGAATATCTAAGTGATCCGACAGCCTGGGACTAGATTATGATTATTTTATAGCAATAGCAATGACAGTACAATAGTGTATATTTGATTAAAACGAGCGCAAAAATAAGAATGTTGGGAGAATTTCTTGCACCGCTTCTTCTCTTTCAGAGCGCCATTTCTTTCCGAAGCGATAGTAGTGTCGTATATTAGAAATGACATCAAAAAGAATTCTAAAGTAATTAATTTTGAGAAAATAAATGAGTTTTATGCCTTTTAATAAAACTAAGTGAACCACATCAATGCTGCTGTGGCGAGTAGGTACGTAGATGCTTAAGAACGTCAGGAGATGTCCAGCCTAAAATTGGCAGACCGTTCCAGTTGTCACGTCAGCATTAGTGAAGCCATCCGCAGGACATTTGCCGCTCCGAATATACCGTCTTGATGACAGGCGTCCTGATGGCTTGACCTCCCATAAGCTCGGGGAATGCTGGTGGCCTAGGACGCGACTTGCGTCGACATTATGGTTCCTCTTAATGTCCAGGCTATTTCATTTAGTGCTGGAACTGTTGCTTTGACTGCCAAAGATAGAAAACTTAACACATATATCGGTCTCAGTTAACGCTATATCTTCGTGCTGTTTTGTGTCGAGTCACTTGGTTCGAGTGGTCCAGCGGTGCGGATAATTCACAAAGTACTAACTAAGCGTCTAAACAGAGGCACAGGAAACCCAAGCGCTGGCAGCTATTTCGGTCAACGGATCAGCAGAATTCTGCCAGTATTCTTGGTACATTTTTCGTAGTTTTTACTTCATGATTACAAAAGCATCGATTCCTTGTGGATGAATAAATTTAAAATCTAGTATAGGTACTATTGCAATTTACAAAAGTTACTGATATGACGTCATTCAATTATTGATGTACGCCAAACCGACTCTTCGTCATTTGGCTGTAACTCGTCGTATCACAATCTGGATATATTGTAGTAAAGGAGAAGAGGGTAGTAGAATATTTCTATGCGGAAAAAAAATATTATGAATAATATTTTTGTAAATTTACATTTCAGTGTACAAAGGTATGCGGCGGCGGTGAACAGAAACGAGCAATTATGTGTCTTCGCGGTAACAAGGAGTCTAAAGACTGTGCTGAAGATTCCATTCCTGAGAACTGGCGATCATGTAATGAACAGCCCTGTGATGAAGGTAACTGTCGTATTTTATCTTAGCTGAAGAAAGGTAAAATAATAAGGAACCTCGGGTTCCCGATAATCCCAATCAATATCAGTTGTTCCTTTGTACATTTGTATTGTATAACTCACGTTTCGTCTACTAACTTGGAGTATCTATACTTATTGTTAGCTACGAGACGGGCAGATAGGTACATTTATATAACACTAATGATTTATCTTATACCTACCTACATATTTTAAACAAAAGTTCATAATGTTAATGAATTAATTTAGTTTTGACTATTTATTTACCTTGTGTTAAAATAATAGATTTTTTAAATCAATATCCATAATCAATTGTTATACTATGATGCATCACAATAACAAAACGATATTAGCGGTACTAACGGTACTACCATTACAGTCTGACAGTATGGGCGGCTAAGCTGTCAGCTTAGACGCTGGTAATTTATTGATGAAGCCATCCGATCATGATGTGGGCAACTAACTTCATTTACCTTGGAAGATATATATATATATATATAGACGACCACCAAATATTATATTTATATATATAAGAATGAATTGGTGTTCGTTAGTCTCGCTAAAACTCGAGAACGGCTGGACCGATTTGGCTAATTTTGGCCTTGAATTATTTGTGGAAGTACAGGGAAGGTTTAAAAGGTAAATAAATAGGAAAATGCTCGGAATTAAATAAAAACAACAAATTTGTTTTTGCTTAGATGCGTACGCCGTCGAATTTATTGACGCAACGGTTTGACAGTTATGCTGTGAAACAATTTCATTACAACAACAGGGTGCATTTTTACGAAGCAATTCTTGATGTTATGAAATATTATTGACAAATTCATAAAAAACATTATCTTATTTATTATATACAGAACAACGTTTGTCGGGTCAGCTAGTATTATATATAATATTTGGTAGTCGTCTGTTATCATATAATGCAAAACGATAGTTAGATATGAATCTTCATTACTAGTTCAAAATACAGTGTCCTAGAAATAGGTTTTTGAAGACACATAGTTCTTTGTCTACACTATTATTTAGTGATAATACTTATAGTAAATGTTATACTTACAGACCAAATGCTACCATTGAATACTAAGTCTACACCCATTATGGATGATGATTACATTCTCGGGGAATGTATTGAGTACGAAAAGGACTACGAAGAAGAAGGAGCCGAAGTTATTGATGACACTCTTCCCAGTAATGAGGCAAGCTAACATATTCCTTTTCTGTTTGTTTTATGAAACTATTTAAGTTGAGTGAGTTGAGAGAGAAAAATTGTTGCTGCTGATAAATTATTTGAGCACAGAACCTGTACGGTGATTCCCGGGCTTAGATTTCAATATCGTTTTTGCAAGCTCTTTTTGTTTTTCGTAATCTATTTTTGGTACTCTCCGTTCAGTTAATTCTAAATATAGGCTGACATTATTATTTTATTATTTTTGTTTCAGCTCGACGTCATGTTTAGTGATAGCCCAGGTAACTATTGATTCTCGTAACACTAATATCCAAAAAAGTAAATAAAAAAAAAGCGTGGAAAATCTTAAAAAATCCCAAATACATTAGTAATTTATTATCCGTATTGACGATGGGTATCCTTACGCTATGTATCTTTAAACGCAAAGCCCAACACCGATTTTGCGAATTTTCTGGTGGTGCATAAGAACTGCCAGTATACAAAAGACAAATAATTACAAATACATTACACAATAACGACCGTTCCCAATATACTATCTACAGATAGAGATAAATTACTACCTTCTACTGTCAGTAACTAGCTGTCAATAATGTGAAGCTGTCCCAATATACCCGATAAGTCAGTCTTATCGCCAGTTCACTGTTGCAATTTCCATAAAAACTTATTTTTTTTTTAATTTTCATAAAAGCTATACGTCGTCCCATTGACAGACAGCGTGTACGGATAAGATGAGTTACCATCGATAAGTTTATTGAGACAGAAAAGTCACCAGTAGTTCTGATTTTAATCTCAAGAACGCCACAACCGGAGATAGGCTGAATATTTGGAATGGCCGTTAGGCAACCACTGCCTGTAATATTTGTAAAGTAGTTTGCAGCAAGAGTCACCATGAAAAATTATAAAAGATTCTAGAATTTTTGGTAAAACATGCATTAAAAGTCCTCAACTCCTTAATAATTTAATAACTTCATAAGACGAGGCATACGTAATCCGAAACTTTAGATAAAGAATTGTTGTGAAATGATACTATAAAAACTGCCACAGGTAACTGCATATCTCTTTTTTCAGTTCTAGAAGGCTCTGGTGGCTGGACCGCTTTCACTGAAATTGAATCAGAATTTACTACTGAAGAAGGCTCTGGTGCAGGTATTTTTTTTGTTAATCTATATATATAAGAGATTTCCACGTATATAGTCACTCATCACAATATTTCTGGAACCATAAGCCGTAGAGACTTCAAATTTGGTAGGAATATTCCATTCGCCGAGTAGAGGTCAGCTAAGATTTCGGAATTTCGGATTTTTCGAAATTCCACCCGCAAGAGTTTTTTTTATTATGAACAGAACAACGTCTGTCGGGTCAGCTAGTTACATATAAATTATAGGATAATTTTCCACAGTTATAGGAAACCAATGTTATAAAGCTTGTGTGTTGAATAGGATAGGATCAAAGGGTCCACTAAAACGAGACCATAAATTTCATTAGCCAAACAAATGTTAGACATCTTTAAAAGAATTGTTTTTAAGTTTCGCAAATACGTAATTGACATAAAAACTGTAATTATATTCTCTCTTATTTTAAAAATTGTTGGATATAGTTTTTTTGTTCTTACATTATATGATCCGTTTTCAGATATAAGTGTTACGGAGGTAACGGTAACTCTTAGCGAATTCACAACAGATACTAACACAGATGAATCTACTGATATCACTATAGCATCGACAACTTTAACAAATACCAATAAACCTTCTGAACACACTACAGAAACCGAAACAAACACCGACGAAACTACCGAAAGTACTGAAGAATCCACAACTGTAACAAACACAAACAATGATGCTGAAAGCACTATTTATTCATCAACTACTGACATTGCAACTGAGAGTACGATTGATTCCACCACTGGAACAAATATTGTAGAATATACTGAAAGTACGACCGGAACAAATACAGATAATGTAACAGAAATTAATTTAGATTCAACAACTGAAACAATTACTGATGAATCTACTGAAAGTAGTGTAGAACCCACAACTGGAACAAATATTGAAATTACTATAGTTTCAACAACTGAAACAAATACTGATGAATCTTCTGATAGTACTGTAGAAACAACTACAGATACTGCTACTGATACTACTTTAGAATCTACGACTACAACAAATAATGACAATGGAACTGAGAGTACTATAGATTCAACAACTGAAACTAATACTGATGAAACAACTGAAAGTACTGTAGAAACAACAACTGATAATACTACTGAAATAAGTATAGAATCTACCACCGGAACTAACAATGACAATGAAACTGAAAGTACTATAGATTCGACTACAGCAACAAATACTGGCGAATCTTTCGAAATTACCATAGAATCTACAACTGGTACAAATACTGACGAATCTTATGAAAGTACTATAGAATCTACAACAGGAACAAATGGAGAAAATGCTTCTGAAAGTACTTTCGAATCAACGACAGGAACAAATACTGACAATGGAACTGAAAGTACAATAGAATCCACTACTGAAACGAGTACAGATAGTACTATTGATAGTACTATTAAATTCACAACTGGAGCAAATACCGACGATGAAACTGAAAGCAGTTTAGACAGCACAACTGGAACAAATACTGACAAATCATCTCAAAGTACTGTAGAATCTACAACAGACAGCTCTACTGAAACAACTATAGAATCTACAACGGGAATGAATACGGATGAATCTACAAGTGGCACAACTGATATAGGTCTTCAGACTGGTAGCACAGAAATAGGTGTGTATTTTATAGTAGGTAATTAGTACATAAGTTATTCTTCCATAATATATTTATTCCTACACACTTAAGAGTTCTTTAGCTTGGGTATTCATCCACCTGATTTCTGTAGACGAAGTATTGATTGACTATTGAGAAGCTCTACATAAATATTTCTTTAGATTATTGACCAACGAACTTGTGGGTAACCTGATGGCCACAATATAACCCATAATACCAATATATTTGGATGACTTTCTAAAGTACACGTATTTCACCTTTCAAGAGGAAAAGTCTCCTAGTAACATTGACTCACCATATCAATGTTTGATTAAGATTATGCAAAAGCATAGCAAAATGACCTTCCGCAAACAAACGCGATCCAATTCCACTTTTATGAAATTTTAGTAGTTATGATGAGTCAAGCAAGGCATGTTTCAAGTGATTAATGAAAATCCATAACTTTATTGCACTGTGAATGAGGTCGTCGCCAAATACGTGACATACGATGTTATGTCTAAGTAAACAAGTAATTTTGTTAGCCATGGCGCTCTTCAAGCCGAAAGATAACTAATAGTGCTCGGGAGAAAAGGGGGCAAGTACTATTGCAAATTAATACGAATTACAAGTCGTATATATTCAGCACCATAATTTATTCGTGCAATGAGACTCACTTTGTTGGACCGATAATATTGAATTGAAATTCTATATTGTTATACCTTATTAATCGTGTGTTGTAGTCTGTCTGTATCTTTTTGTTATAACCTCCTTTTACCACTCACATTATTTTACTAAAATTATTTACGATAACAGGAACAGAAATAGTCTCGACAACAGATGGTGGGTTCAGTTCGACTGAAAGCTCTACTATAACAGAAGCTGGAACAACACAGACTGGAACCAGTGAATATGCCGAAACATCTTCCACCGAATCTAACGAACCAACATCATTAACGCAAGAAAGTACTACTGAAGGTAAATAAATCAAATAAATACTATAATTCTTTCTAAAATTCATAAATCAAAGGATTATATGGCGGCCAAAACTTGGTTGTGTTTGCCTAGTCTGACGGCCAATCAGCATGTCCTAAATTTTTAGATCCATAGAAGCAATTTTTAAGAAGACACGCGTAGCATCGAATATTGGGATTATATTTAATAGGTAATATTTTGAAGAGAACGGGTTTGATTTTCTGTGTGTTTTATAGATTACTCAAAACTACTTAACCGATTTTATGAATATTATCTGCAGTGATTAATATAGGCTACATTTTTTTCTAAAATTTGACACTTTCTATTTGTTCTTCGAAAGTTTCTTCAATTGGGCAGTCATTATTGGACGTGCACTGCAAAAGCTGTATGGGGCTTGGCTATATAATATTAAAGAGATTCTTTGAAGTTCAAAATAGTTCAGGTTGCTCAAAAAATATTATATGCCAATCCAATTGACACTTTGTTACATTTATTACAATAAAACGTATTTACTTTTATATACTTCAACAGAATATACGTAATATTAATTAAATAGAGACAAATAAGGTTTTCGATGTAATTTAAGTCGCTAATAAGGTTGTGATATAAGTAAGCTGACATTTGAACAAACGTATTGCACAACAAAATTAAGTGGTACTTAGATTTACTTTTTCTAATAGTATCTAAATATATCTATAATATCTGTAATAATGTTCGAGATATTCATTTTTATTTTAATTATTTCTGATGTTAAATAAAAAAAAATACAAAAAAAACAACGGACTTCAAAAAACACTTTTCCAAAACAATAAATGTAATATGCACTAAAAACAAAAAAAATATTGCGTATTTTTATAGAATCTAATTAATTAATCTAATTCTAGTCACAATTATTGTTATTCTTGAAATCGGTGTCCTCCCGCCGCCTTGTCACGTTGTGCGTGCCACACAAGCATATCTCACCTACAGCTATGTATATATGTAGTTACAAACCTACCTTGGCTGACATCCACTCCAACATATCAAACGACAACAATTTAAATTATTGTTATTTTTTTACTTTTAGTGTACACACTAATAATTTGTCTAAATATATTGTGTAGACCTACTAAACTTTGCAATGCAGTAATGAACGTAAGCTAATGATTACAGACATTAGAAATTCGTTAATTTGCATCTTAGAATTGAAGAGTTTCGTTACTTTGTCATGGATTCCATGACAAAGTAACGAAACTGATTCCATTCCAAACTCTCACCAAACGACCTTTGAAGTATGTATATCCTTTCCAATAAATAATAATCATCAAAATCGGTTCGCGCGATATTGAATTATTCGTCCATTTGTCGCGCACATACTTTTAGCAAATGGTATTCTAATGGATGCCATTGTCAGATCTAGACCAAATTACAATTGGATCACACGGGAAGCACCAGCTTTCAAAAAAAGAATAATAAAAATCGGTACACACAGTCGAAAGATCTCAGGTAACAAACATAAAAAAACATACTGACGAATTGAGAACCTCCTCCTTTTTGAAGTTGGTTAAAAAGCCACCAATAGTCATCATAATATGGATAGTTAATATCTAATAGAAAATCGTGTTTTAATGGTAATTTTATGTTTTAGCTCAATTGGACTGGAAATCAACTGTGGAAGTATACACTCAACGGCAGAAATGTAAGATTAGGCGTAAGATCGCTAAATGCACGGATATTCGGATATATCCGTACGGATGCTGTCCTGACAAACGAACACCTGCGAAGGGGCCTTTCGATTTAGGTATTGGTCTTTATTTAAATATTACTTTTTCACTTCAATGTTCTTTCTTAACTAATAAATAGAGAATTGAATCATGGATGTTCCATTAACTGAATTATAATCAGCAACCGATTGCTGACAAACGGACTCAGTATCTACTATCTTAAAATTTCCTACTATGCAAGACGAAACCTAAATATGAATATGATTTATCTCCAAATAGAAATAAATTAAAAGGTGTACTTTATAGGCACTTCGCAACAAACTATCTACAGATAGAGATAAGTTACTATCTTATACTGTAAGTAATTAGCTGCCAGTAATCTGAAGCTGTCCCAATATACCCGATAAGTCATTCTTATTGCCAATTCACTATTGCAATTTCCATACAAACTTCTATCCCTGGTAAGCTATACGTCGTCCCATTGACAGACAGCGTGTACGGATAAGATGAGTTAACGTCGATAAGTTTATTGGGACAGAAAAGTCAACGATAGTTACGATTTTTTATCTCAAGGAGATATTGGAATATTGGGAAAGGCCGTAAGTCAACGATCTGGGCACGCAATAAAAAAAATGAATGCAACAGCTACAAAAAATAAAAGTTTACTTTTGTTGTAAGGTTGTAAGAACATTACGACGTGCGCTGACACAAAGTACGGTTGCTGTCCCGACGGTGTATCACCAGCTCTGGATGATAAAGGAGCGGGCTGTCCTGTCACACCCTGTAACGAGACGCTCTACGGCTGCTGCAAGTCTGACAACATTACTGTTGCTACTGGAAATGATGATGAAGGATGTCCCGTAATACCAGCCTGCAAGACTACAGAGTAATTTAACTAAATAGTAACAAATATTTAATGGAGTTTCAACAATTTCAAAATATTCGTTTAATTTTGTGTAAATGTGTATTTTCGAAATCTTAGGGTATCCCATGTGCTGGCCATCTCTGCTTGGTCACGTTCTTCGGTTTTGAAGGTCCTGTCCGTAATTCAAGGATTTCGTTAGGTTACTTCTTTATTGCGGTCGTAAGTGGTAGGCTAATAATTGTCAGATTGAAGATCTGGTCCGACAGTCGGCTAGGTGATCGTCTGCGTGGTCTTCTGCTTTCCACCTTGCCTATTACTATCAACTTGTCTAAATTACTCGAAAGGCGTCGGTCTAAGTGGTAAAAATACCCCAAGAACTTTTGATAGCAAATTGTGAACAATCTAGTGCCCATGCGAAGTTACTCCTCCGAGGCATCCTTCTCCAACACCACATCTCAAACGCCTCAGGGTTTTTCTTTTCTGCCGCTCGGTGCTGCTCATATGAAAATAGAAGTTCTTTCTCAGCTTTAGTCACGGATCATCGCTGTTGGTATCGACTAGTCGACGAAACTGATTTAAATAAAAAAAATCATAATGTCTCACAAAAGCGAATCTTACACAAATAATGAGGTCAAGCTCTAAAGGTTGATGCATCCAATATACGATATTTTATATTTATGCATTTAATTCTTTATTATTTTTCATGAAATAATTTATATTATTCAAACACGACTCATATATTTGATTGCACCTTACAACCAAATTTGTTATGTATATTACAGCGATTGTAAAATACTCTATTTGATTGAAAGAAGTGGCCGTTGAGTTTCTTATTATGTTGTTCTCACGAGCGCAACTTTTTACGAACATATAGCAAATTCAGTAATTTAGAAGAAATATTTATAGTGACGATTCAGAAGCGCTTAGTTTAAGCCTGAAGGTTATTTGACTTTGACTTGACTTTAAAAAAAGATTTAATAATTTAATTCTCGGATTAGTTACCCTAAATTTAATAAATTTGAATATTACTTATAATGTCATCACCAAAATTCTTTTTTCAGATTTGGCTGTTGCGAAAATGAGACCATTTCCGCTTCAGGACCTAACAAGCAAGGATGTCCTGAAACAGGTATGTAAACGTCTATTACTTAAACAAGAACATAATATTATATTCAACAACGATTGAATCTGTACAGACAATATGTACACAAAAACCCAACTAATTATATACTCTATAACCAAGCTATCCATTGGTGAAAACGACATGAAAATTGGTGTAATAGTTTTTGAATTTATCGCTAACAGTTTTATAATAAAATGTAGTGATAAATAATACTTTATTTTGTTCTAGAAGTAACAACGACAGAAGGTACTACAGAGTATTCAGAGAGTTCCACCACATCGACAGGTATTTATTATCTTTATAAGTTAATACCTACAGATAAAAGATTACTGGTAGCTTTTATGAGCAAAAAGTGACGAGACGAGTTTAGCGCCTCTTAGAATTCTTGATTGAACTCGATATTCTGACTACGCAATATACCTCTTCACTTTGACACATAAATAACGGTACAAGAATTTTATGATTGTTTTGACCCCTCCCCCGTCATAGCTGCTCATATTTGTAAGACCCTCCCTTACTTAGTGTGATGTTAGATATTTCGCAATTATACATTTAATTTAAATAATACTATGATTTATAAACGTTATTGTTATGTAACATACTCATAACATATAATTTTTTTCAGAAACCCTTACAACAGACAGTTCGACAAGCTTCACAGGTATGTTAATATTTGAATTTTGTAACAAACTCCAACGCTGTTCTGTCAATAGAAAAAAACCGGTTGGTATGTATTCTATGTAGGTATTCGGGAATAATGTAGTCTAAAGGCATCAGGCAAGGAGTAAAATGAAATAACGACATATGACATATTATAAAATCATTCAGAAAAAAACGTATTTCTGAATGATTTTATAATATGTCGTAATAAAATGCTAAGGATTAATGTCGTATTTGTGTATAGAGCTATTATATTATTCTACCTACTAAGCTAGAGGTCCCGGGTTCGAATCCCGGTAGGTGCAAGCATTTATATGATGAATATAGATGTTTGTTTCCGAGTCATGGATGTTTAAATGTATTTATGTATGTTTAAGTAAGTATATTGTATTAAATATATCGTTGTCTTGTAACCCATAACACAGGCTATATATGCTTAACTTGGTGCAAGATAATTTGTGTAAAAAGTGTGTCAATATTATTATATTATCGCTTTATAAATGCAAATTTTTTAAAGTTCTAAAATGGATATAGTATGTTATCCTTAAGAGATATGTATATGCCATGGCAGACTTTTGTGTAGACGCACTTATATATAAGATACACAGTTTCACCAAAAAATATTTTGTTATATCTCAAAGGGTTTACACAGCGTTTTCGTTGAAAGCCCCTAAACGGTTTATTTTTTCCGACAGCTCCACAAAGTATCGTTAATGATTGTAAAAATGTATGCAACAACTTAACATACTTCACCACCAAGAAAATCGGTGCAGTAGTTATGAGTTTATCGCGAACAGACAGACAGACAGATGCGGCGAAGGACTTTGTTTCATAATATGTAATAATAAAATACTAATTAGTAATTAAAGTGAAACTTTTATTATTTCGCCTAATATTTTTCGTCCATCTGTCGCATGTCGTATAACAGCCGCGAAGTAAGAGTTAATTTCAATTTCATATACTGTTTTCAAGTCACGTTGCCTGAGTGGCTTACGGCGGCGCTGGTTCCCTAGAGGGAGAGTAGGTTCGAACCCTCCCTCTCGGGAACTGACAATTGTTTTTTTTTTTTTTTTACTTTATAATTTTTAAGGATAAGTAAAACATATTATATATAATTTGTTGGTGTCATTTCTAATATACTAGAAACTATCAAAATCTAAACTTCGGAAATATATTATGGTGCTCTGAGAAGAAGTGGCGCAAGAAACTCTCCCAGCATTCTTCTTTTTTGCGCTCTTTTTAATAAAATATGTAACAATATTGTACTGTAATTGTTATTGCTATAAAATAAATAAAACATTTAATTTTTTTATAGATAATGCCTGAACACTGGCAGGTACTTTATTATAAAAGTGTATTCATTTACCCTTATATATGTATTTTATACATATGTATTTCTAATGTTATTATATGTTATTTTGTGAAAAATGTTTCACTTGCATTATGGTTTCCTCCTCCTCCTCCTCGCGTCGGTTTCCTCAGTGCTGAGGGTCGTGATCATCTCGACAGAGTACTTTGTTGCGTATTATTTGCCGCCATCTGCCCAAAAAAGTTTAACTTTAAAGTTTATTCTATATCACCTTCAATTATTTTTTATATTATTTCCTTAGACCTAGAAGCCGAGACTACAACAGTGGTCTACACCGAAAGTACAACAGGTATTTAAAAATATTTTTATGTATAATACAGTTTTATAAGATTTCACAGAACTTATATTCTTGAAACTAATATAATATATAAAAATACGAAAGAAATAAAGTTAATTACCACAAAAATTTACTATAAGAATTAAGTCATCGTCAAAACACGCATTCAACTCTCAAAAATGCATTTTATTTGTATAATAATTTTAAAATGTTAATTAAATTTTAAAATTATTTTTCTACCTAGCCTACCAGTTATAGGCTCCTTTGTACTGGATGCAGGTTAGATTATGGGTACCACAACGGCAAGTATTCCTGCCGTGAAGCAGTAATGTGTAAAAATTACTGTTTCGGTCTGAAGGGTGCCGTAACTAGTGAAATTACTGGGTAAATGAGTCTTCACATCTTATGTCTCAAGGTGACTAGCGAAATTATAGTGCCGCTCAGATTTTTTGTGTTTCTCAAGAATCCTGAGCGGCTCTGCATTGTAATGGACAGGGCGTATCAATTACTATCAGCTGAACGAATAAGACTAAGGCTAAAACGGGACGTTACATAGCCAAGCGTGACAAGTCAGTCTAATTAAATATCCATAAATAATATGATCAGCGCGCCTAAAGAAGTTTCACTACAAGAAAAGACTTAAATATTTTTTATAGAAGTTTGTCCTCCACAAACGAGCATTCCTAATGTTAAGTAATCACCGCCGCCCACATTCTCTTGCAACACCAGAGGAATAACAGGAGCGTTTCTGGCCTTTAAGGAAGGTGAACGCGCTATTTTGAAGGTACCCATTCCACAGCTTTGTTGTACGTGGATGAAAGTTCCTTAAAACCGCACTGTGGAGGAACGCCACATATCCAGATAGTAGGGATGATATTATAATTTGTGGCGTGTCGTGCGAAACTGGAATTTGGCGGTAGGAATCAGATGAAACAGCCCTCCAGAACAGTCTCCGTGATAAATGCGGTAAAAGCGAGGTCGCAACGCAACGATAAGGGATTTAAATCAACAAAACACAGAATTATAATTCTTCAATCTTCATATTATATTCGCTTACAATCTCATATTAACATACGTGAATGTATTAAAATTATAATTAAATCAAAGTCTCATCAATCCGCTATTTCATTCTAATGATTTTTAATTTCTCCCTCAGATGTTACGACAGACGACTGTACCGCTTCTGAATATGGATGTTGCCTTGATAACATCACTGAAGCTTCAGGACCTAACGGCCAGGGATGTCCATGCAGTATATCTGAATTTGGCTGTTGTCCTGATAATGTCACAGCAGGTAATACATCACTTCATCATCATTATTTTTTGTTTTAATGGAAAAGGAGAACAAACGAGCGTACGGGCCACCTGGTGTTAAGTGATCACCGCCGCCCACATTCTCTTGCAACACCAGAGGAATCACAGGAGCGTTGCCCGCCTTTAAGGAAGGTGTACGCGCTTTTTTTGAAGGATTTTTCATCCCGGAAACACCGCATAGGGAAGTTCATTCCATATCTTTGTAGAACGTGGAAGAAAGATCCTTGAAAACCGCACTGTGGAGGACAGCCACACAACCAGATGGTGGGGATGATATCCTAACTTGTGCCGTGTCGTGGGAAGGTGAAATTCGGCGGCAGGAATAAGGTGAAATAGCTCTTCGGAACACTCCCCACGATAAATACGGTAGATGACACACAATGAAACGATGTCTCTACGCAACGCCAAGTGATCCAGCAGTTCACAGAGCACTGGGTCCCCTATTATATAGTCTATACCATAATGATAGACTCACCAAAACAATAAGTATATTGTTAACTCCATAAAGAATAGATCAAAACACAACTATGTAATTTTCGCCTGTCCCTTGCAAACCGACCATTTGTGACACCGTAGACTTAAAAGTGGTAACCGTAGTATTGCAAATATAACAATCCAAGGAAGCCAGATAGACTGGCGCCGTAACGCGTTACGTTACAGCGAAAGTTATCACTTCAACAATGATGATAGTAGTTATTTCAAATTTAATATTAATTTTAGCTATAGGTCCAAATCTAAAAGGCTGTGGATGCATCACGTCTAAGTTTGGATGTTGTTTGGACGGTGACACTCCTGCGCATGGACCGGACCTGGAGGGCTGTTGTGCGCAGTCTCCGTTTGGATGTTGCCCCGACAACTACAAGGCAGCTGAAGGACCACATCTTGAAGGTTTGAACTTGGCATAAAGGCATAATAGGCATTTATTTTCTCAAATTTTATTCCTTTAGAATTCTTTTTGTTATCTTCTCTTATTTGAGAGAAAAGAAGCGGCGCAAGAATTATCCCAGCATTCTTTTTTGTGCTCTCTTATTAAAATATGCAATTTTTGATGAATACATCGTACAGATGTTATACAGCGTAAAGATCTCGGTTGGCAGGTAAGGTGCATATGAAGTTGGCAACGTTACCTCTCTGTATGGTCAATCTTATCCTGTGACAGAGGTACGTACCAGACCTTGGGTCACCTGTCAAATCGGTTAAACGCTTGAATACCTCTGCTATGAGTTTTTGTACCGATGAAGCCCAAGGACCCATCGTCTCCACCCCAAAGGTAACAAATATGTATCCATCACCGTGTGATGCATATTTCCTCCGCCTTTGATTTTCGGAATAGATAAATAACAGAATAACTTATTTTTGAACTTGATATTTCGTTAAAGATTCAGGGAACTGTTGGATGATATGTACATTACACTTTTTTCAAGGCCGTCAAAGGTTTTTCTTAATATATTTATATGGAACTTATTGAAAGAACTATCAGATACTACCAACATCAGAAAGATGTAGAGGACATTTTTATTTTACATTTTGGTTCCCTTATTTCAAATTATATGTATATATAAAGTCTTGTTTTTTATTCAAAAAGTTTTTTTTCTAAAATGATACTTATACGTGACGCCTCAAGGGTTCAGAAAACACCAGTATAGTCCGCGAATAATTTATTACCATCCAATTGTCAGTAAAACTACTTGGGAGACATTTATACACATCACCAATAATTAAATTATTATCACACTCAATTTTCTACAATAATGTTCAATCACTGAATGTATAAATAAAGTACGACTCAATATTACACCCCTAAGTAGCAAATAATGTTAAACAATGTTGTTTCAACAAACAAAAAATAATAAACAAGGAAATTAGGTTGTTTATGTAAGAGCAAATTAAGTTATACTCGACCTTAATGTGCAAGACATAAGGTCGAGATTGTCTCACGCCGGTAAGTAATAGGTACGAAGGAATTTTCTGACTCTTTCGTAACATAAAACTAAATTTCAGGATGCAGTTGCCAGACCGCCCACTTTGGCTGCTGTCCGGACAACGTCACCATCGCACGAGGTCCCAATAACGAGGGTTGTGGATGTCATTACACCGAGTATGGATGCTGTCCTGATAGGTAATTTGTTTCTAAAATAAATTTCTTAAGGACTCTATAGGAGATCAAATGAAATACGTTATAATTTTTAAAACTTTAAACAAAAATGTGGTTGTATGATGTAGCTCTCTCTTTGTCTAGTATTTAGAATAGTATGAAATAATATTATTTTTACTAATTTATTAATACCAATGAAGCAGGATTTTTATATTTACAGTATTTTATCATGCTAAAAAAATTCTTAATGTGTCTCTATTTTAATTTATTCTGGCGAGCTAGATCCATAGTGGATAATTATTTTGAATTAAAATTTACTTCATTGTATAGTCTAATAAATTTTTCAGACTCTAAAGATGATTGACAAAATTATTGGTGATTTGTTTATTTTTCAAATAAACAAATCCCAAATAATTTTTAAACAAAAAACTAAATAAAATAAAAGGTCGCTCGATGTTCAGTGAAGTCAGTCTCATTTATATAAAATGAAATTGTGTTTTTTTTTAATGAAAATAAGGGACGAGTACGTTCAGCTGATGGTAATACGCCCTGCCAATTACAATGCAGTGCCGCTGAGGATTCTTGAAAAACCACAAAAAATCTGAGCGGCAATACAACTGCGCTCGTCATCTTGAGACATAAGATGTTAAGTCTCATTTGCCCAGTAATTTCACTAGCTACGGCACCCTTCAGACCGCAACACAGTAATGTTTACACATTACTACTTCACGGCAGAAATAGGCGCCGTTGTGGTACTCATTATCTAGCCGGAATCCTGTGTAAAGGAGCCTCCCACTGGTAGATTAGACTAGTAATTATTTTTGTCCTATGTATCCTCTCAAATGCTTGGAAGTGGGCCTTTTACTGTATTTTAAAATGCTTTCATGTTATTTTCTAACTTACAGTATGCCATACATCTGCATTAAAACGTACACAAAAGTTAGCATACCTACGTCATACTTTGTAATTGTACTTTGTGAGAATAATCTATTTTCCTACCCCCTTATTCATAATGGTCCGCTAACTTTAAACAGCCGCTAAGGAGTGTTTTTTCTTATTCTGACTTAGGTCAAAAGAAGAAGACAGAGTGAGAATTAGCAATGCTTGAAGTTAGCAGACTATTATGAATAAGGGGGCTAATCTATATCTAAGCTATTACGTAAATTTTTTCGTGATACATACCTATAATTGTATAGGTATGTGTCATCGGAGACCTTTCCGCTCAATAACCCTATCTTAATTTGAATACAAAAAATATATTGGTACTTTCAATTTGTATCATTATGAGTTATGACGTTTGGTTCTTTTATTTTTAGCCATCTTTGCGAGATTTTTACAAAATTGTTCCTTCAGAAAAGTAGAATAGCACGAGGAATAAATCATTTTAATGATTTTTGCTTCGTTAGGCCAAAGAAGTATAACTTCTTGCGTGCATACATAAGTACACACACCCTTTTTTTTTCGTTTACCAGACATACAGCAGCGACTGGATATAACTATGAAGGCTGTGGCTGCCACACGTATCAATTCGGGTGCTGTCCTGACGGTGTGACGATATCCAGTGGCCCCGGTCTCGCGGGCTGTCTCTGCCAGCATTCTCCATTCAAATGTTGTGGTGATGAAGTCACAGCGGCTACTGGACCGGATGGAGCAGGATGTAACTGCGCGAACAGTAAATATGGCTGTTGTCCTGATGGAACTACTGCTGCAGCAGGGCCGAAATTCCTGAACTGTACAAATATACCGATAAATAGACAAGGTAATGCTACAAATGTAAGAAGGGTGTTGAGTAGAGAGTTTGCTTTATTTTGTGTCTTCTACCGCATTTATATATAAGCACAATAGTATAGTCAGGCCATAAGGCTTGGTACAATAAAATAATTCAACCAACTTATATACACATTCAATTCACACAAAATATTACCTTAATCTTAAATACAAAAATAAAAGAAAAAACATAAGTTTTTTCTATGGGAGAGGAGGACAAGTGCGTCACTTGTTGTTTTTTTATCACCGCGAGCCATTCCTGTTGTAACAAGAGAAGAATCACAGGAGCGTTGCCAGCCCTTTACTTAACTTTACACGCTTTTTCTTAAGGTACCCATGTCGTATCGTTTCGAAAACAGCGCACAAGGAAGGTCAATCCACAGATCTTACAAAACCGCACTGCGGAAGAACGCTTTACGCTACACATCCAGATAGTGGGGATGATATCTTAATATTCTTTTTCTATCTCGCTGTATATCCGTTAGAGATTTTCTTCTCTCTTGCATTACATAGATTTTTCTATGAATTAAATTTGATAAAATAACCAACGCAAGAGAAAAATAGTTGTTTTGTTTATAATATTACTTGTATAATATAAGGAGACTTATTTTTTCAAATTATTACAGAGGCTTGTAGTCTGCCGAAGGACAGCGGCGAGTATAACACTAACGTCATAGACCGTGCAGTCGTCACAACTAAGAAGTGGTACTACGACATGACGTACGGTGGATGCGCACCTTTCTGGTACTTGGGCTTCAAGGGCAATGCTAACAGGTTCTCAACACAAGAAGAGTGTCAAGATGTCTGCGTTCATCCAGCGCCTAGAGGTAAAAGGAAAAGGGTATATTATGCATAGTTCTTAAATAAGAGTCAATTTTATTTGTCCTTTGAAGTAGTGCAAAAAGAAAGTTGGAAAATTTTAATATTTATTAATATTTGTCGTCTCCAATCCGGGGTATAAACAGGAACACCCCTTTGTTGCATTGGTTCATCATCAGCCGGAAGACGTCCACTGCTGGACAAAGGCCTCCACCAAATACTCATCCAACGTATTCCGGCGATCTTAATCAGATCGTCGGTCCATCTTGTATGGGGATCCATCCATGGGTTGGTGTGTGCTTTGACGGCAAGTGAGATTTCTTCTTTTTAGTTCTCCAGACTTCTTCCTTATACTTTGGTAGGGGCCTCTCCGCACTACTACTACGAATCTACTACCACTAACCGGCTCCTTGAGCAAATCGAATTGACTACAGATTCCTCGTTGCAGCTGATCTCCATGATAAGGATTCTTGGTGATCTCAACGCACACCACATTGGATTGTACGGCTCATCATCACACGATCAAATTTGAATGTCATTGAAACCGATATATATTTTGTTCATAGACGCGTGTAAATTGCCGTCATCAAAAGGCTCGTGCACAGGATATAATGTGAAATGGTACTACGATTCTAACCAAGAACGATGCGCCAAGTTTATCTACGGCGGCTGCCTCGGCAATGATAACAGATTCGACTCCGAGGAACTATGTCAAGCCAGTTGTAGGCCTGAGAAGACTGAAGGTTTGTGTCGATATTAATTATTTTACTAGTCACGCGTCCGTTCTGAGAGTTCTTACAGAGCGTCGTGGTATTTCCGACAAATATAATATTTCAATTAATAAAATTAAATATTATATTGATACCAGTGGGAGGCTCCTTTTGCACAGGATGCCGGCTAGATTATGGGTACCAAAACGGTGCCTATTTCTGCCGGGAAGCAGTAATGTGTAATCATTACTGTGTTTCGGTCAGAAGGGCGCCGTAGCTAGTGAAATTACTGGGCAAATAAGATTTAACATCTTATGTGTCAAGGTGACTTGTAAATGTTTCTGGCAAATAAAGAACTTTGACTTCGAATTAAATATTTAAGGCATGTAAATAGTTTAAGAAGTTCATTAATATTTCTAGAGCAATGCAAACAGCCAATTGAACAAGGAAGCTGCGCTGGCTCCTATCTCCGTTGGGGCTTCAACCCGGAGACGCGAAAATGCAGTCAGTTCATCTGGGGCGGGTGCGAGGGTAACGCAAACAGGTTTAATTCTGAAGCTGCCTGTATGATGCAATGCAATGCGCCTGGAGTACCTCAAGGTATGTATCAATGAAATCAGTATAATATAGTTTTAATCTTATTTGTCATAGGGAAATGGGCGTTCAATAAAATGCATCCTCCCTCAAGTTTGTACGATTTGTGAGACATTCATTTACCAGTGGGAGGCTCCTTTGCATAGGATGCCGGCTAGATTATGGGTACCACAACGGCGCCTATTTCTGCCGTAAAGCAGTAATGTGAAAGCATCACTGCGTTTCGGTCTGAAGGGCGCCGTAGCTAGTGAAATTACTGGGCAAATGAGACTTAACATCTTATGTCTCAATGTGACGAGCGCAATTGTAGTGCCGCTCAGAATTTTTGAGTTTTCAAGAATCCTGGGCGGCACTGCATTGTAATGGGCAGGACGTATCAATAACCATCAGCTGTACGTCCTGCTCGTCCCTTATATTATTTAAAAAAAATGTAAGAAAACGCATGATTTGATAGCAATTCCGAAAGCTTTATGAGAGGAATTCGCATGTATGAATGAACAGGGCATAGAAAGTTAACACCTAGAAAGTAGAACCTCGTTAAGTCGAACCTCGATTAGTTGAAAATTTCCAAATCTCGAAAAAATGTTTTTTTCCCTTCCCTTCAAACACCAAAACTTCCGTTACTCAAAATCTCAACCCTTTCTCTATTAGTAGAATAATCAGTGAGTCCCTCCAAGCCATTTTAGTACAAATCTTATCTCCATAAATTGAAAAAGTTTATTTTACCTCTGTATCTCGAGCATAGCAATGTTTTATTTTACAACCTTTTCAACTCTATTATTTGAGAATTCTATTATTTATTACCTCTGTAGTTCGAAGAAAAATATGTTACCGACCTTAAGAATTTGCCGATAGTATACAATTTAGAATTACCACGAATTAATATACTTTAACATGCGTTTGCTTTCTTGGTGTCAGGTGTTTGATTTTATTATTTTTGTTTAATATTATAATTTCTGGGAAGAGGTGAGACAGTTGCTCATGGGCATCCGCAACACCAGGGATCAAGAAATGCGTTGCCGGCCTTTAAGTTGGGAGTATGTTCCGAGTTTGAAAGTTCTTAAGTCATATCGGTTCGGGAAAACAGCAAGTAACTGATTCCAAGTTGTCATGCGAGGTAAGATGTTTCTCGCAAAATCATCTGAACAACTCATTTGACTACTACCCGTGAAATATGCGGTCAAAAGTTGAAGAGAGAGCCCACATCTCTACGAAACGGCAAAAATCAAGCTGATCGGAGATTACTTTATCGATTAATTGATATTTAACTAATTTCTTTACAACTTTCTTGACTTGGATTTTCATTGTTGTTTTTTATCATATTATGCACTTTATTAACATCGTAGTTATGAAGTAGTTTAGAATTTAGACAATCATATAATATACTATTTTCTTTTTTTTTAATCTTCTCGCATGTTGTGTTTTCTACTTCTTATCTTTATTATCTAACATTTTTCTTTCTTGTTCCTTCAGGTGATGGTTTTATTTTTATTAATATTTACTTTATGCACTTGTGATTGGGTAGTGACTATCTCAATATTTTAATGCCAGTTTTTATTACGATTGGTAACAAAAAATATAAATTTTCTACAAGATATACAATTAAAGATGTAAATGTAAAAATCTTATTCGGTTTGTTTCGGTACAGTTCTTTGATCTTATTATTAACTTAGTCAAATGTTTTGAGTTTTCTTTTGTGTTAATTCCGCCAATATTTGTCTTTAAACTATTCGACACGTATTTCGCCTCTACACGAGGCATCCTTAGGAGATGTTAACTCGCCAAACTCTGGCACGAGACGAGGCGAATATTGGCGGAATTTACACTAAAGAAAACTCAAATCATTTGGATAATTATGGATTTCAACAAAGTAACGCCTTCTTCAATAAATTTTATTAACTTTATTTTATGAAATCTGATATAGTATGACTTTAACAAGACTTTGTTGTAATATTAATGACAAAAGCCTCAAGTATTCGTGATGATATTTTCATAGACACTCGTAGAACCTGAACAAATCTTTTTTTTTATATTGGTATTGTCACTTATCAATCACTGCATCTCTTCACTAACTGCACAGCACGATGCAAGTTGCCAGGACCAGTTGTCGGGACCAGCACGGGGAAGTATCCCATGTGGTTGTTCAAGCAAACAGAGAACAGATGTGTACCGTTCTATTACACTGGTGATGGTGGGAATGACAACATGTTTGAAAGTGAACAGGACTGCGTAGAAGCATGTCCTAGTGCCTATGGTAATTGCTTTCCTTATAATCATTTTGTATTATAAAGTCAATCGAAATGCTTTATAATGTAATCAGGAATCTTCGAAACTGCTTTTTATTTCTTCGCATATATTTTAGACTAATTCTTATTCATCAAAGGATCTATAATTTATATTAACTCTCTATTCTACTTTTCATGTGATTATTTTATTATATTTTGCATGTCGTGCCTCTTGATTAAAGATTATAGGGGCCTCCTATAGCTGGGAATCCAAGAGTTGGATTCTTGTAAGTTATTGGGAGAATTTTCACACGCATCCGATCCGTACCCGTAAAAATACGGTCCGGTGTAGTCTTAGAACTATTTCTAATATTTGAGGGAAAGAAATCGGATGATGAAGCCGGATCTAGTGCGTATAATAGTTCTACGAATACTTCTGACCGTTTCACGGATACGGAACGTATTCGGATCGGACGTAGTGCGAAAGCGCTCTAACTCAAAACCCGGCACCAATTATCATCATAATCTCACAACATTACAAACAATATAATCTACTACAAGGATTGCGCTTTAGCGATTCTTAGGAAAATTTTCCCTCAGCTGAAGAAAATTGCAGATCACTCGAATGTTGTAAGAATTTTAGGTATTTACTTCAAACTTTCATATTCATTCATATATATAAGCAGGAAACGGTATTATAATTTAGATGGTGTTATAATAAATCTTTATAACTACATTTTGTACGTATTTGTTTGTTTTTATACAGTTCCAGATGTATGCACCTTGCCAGCCCACCCAGGTGACTGCGACCGCTATGAAACACGATGGTTCTTCGATACGAAGCTGACAAGGTAAATATATTTATCCTTCGTGTTCAAAAGACACAACCATTGAGGTAATGTTTGTATATCGGGCTACGTACTGTGCCACATCATCTCTGGACATTGCTGGAACGTGAAGTCCCCTCCCGTTCCCCTTTCACCCCCTCGCGATCGCCCTGTTTCGTTCACGACTGCAACACTCTGAATTCTTGGGTTTTACAAGAAACCTGCGCGGCATTTCATTGTTATGGGCAGGGTGCATCAATTGCCATCAGCTGAACGTCCAGCTCGTCTCATCTGGCACGAGACCTGTGCCAGATTGTGGCGAGACTGAGGATGCCTCGTGTAGAGGCGAAACACGTGTCGAATTGTTTAAAAACAAATATTGGCGGAATTAACACTAAAGAAAACTTTAATCATTTGTATAATTATGGATTTCCGCAAAGTAACGCCTACTTCAATAAATTTTCACCCCTAATTGTCATAAAAAGGGGCCTGAACTTTACCCAACGTGTGGGGAATATACTAGCGCATTCATTTCACCATACGATTCTTCATTGTCTTAGGTGTCGTCAATTCTACTACGGTGGGTGTGGAGGAAACGAGAACAACTTCGCAACAGAGGCCGAGTGTGAGAACAGATGCTCGGAGGAGGCAGCTGTCACCACCACAGTGCAGCCCACCAATCGCTATTGGAACGGTATGTTAAAATATGGCACTCAATATAAATAATAGCTGTGTTTGAAACTTATAAATCAAATTCAAATATTTTTATTCAAAATAGGGTATGATATCTCTTATTGACAGTCAAAAACCACCACCCATTCAAAAAAGAAGAATGGGCGCAAGAAACTCAGCGGGCTTCTTTTTTATACATAAAAAATTGGTTAGAATATAATATCGTACAATAAAATTTATTATTTACTAGCCTGGGGGTGCTTGCTCATTGCCAATATGTGTATTCATGTAGAAAGTCATTTATTTTATAGTAACCTTTACCACATAAACGTTTTTTAACATTTCGTAATACATTTGTTTTGAACATTATCTGGGATCTTGTTGTAAAAGCATAGATGTACAATGACCCATAAAAGACTTACTAACGAGCCGAGTAGTAGGCATATTAATTTGCGACGAGATTGAATATATAAGTACTTACTGACCTTAGTTTCTATGGTCTGTAGAAACATGATGAAACGGAAGAAGTTAGTAAAGATTACGAACCTAATTTTACGGAATTATCTAAATGATGAAACTGCAAACAAAATTTACTGTTTTTAGTTTTATTAGTGACAAAAAGTTACGATCTACATTAATTATAATATCTATATCGCACCTTTAATAATATATCATTTATATAAATATGATATTCATCATTAAAAATATCATTGTTATTGTTCTCTTCTTTTTAGTCTTTTTGCTCCATAATGGTGTAGACCTCTTGCTACTCTTCTCTTGAGCCACGAGCATTCAGTTCATTTCTGTTACACTTTTAATGTTATCTTTCCAACGCATTTGCTGTTGGTCGCTTCTCATCCCAAGTCTACATGCCACTCTAGAAGACTATCTAATATCTGAATATGATGTATTCAGAACACTAATTAATTAAAATTAACACTTTTTATAAGGTACGTGTCAGGTAAGGAATGTATCATAGAGGTCTTACTCATAGAAGAAGAAATTAGTGACTTTTGGTTACTATGACTACAAAAAAAGTTATTACGTTGTCATGAGTATAATGCGCAGTGGAAGCGTGCTGGGCCCATAACCTGTTATATGAGATAGAGCAGAGTATCAGCAGTAGACTATGAGCAAATCAGTGCATTCACCATTATTTAATATAAGAAAACAATTTTATAAATTAATTACAACTTTTTATTCTCATGACAACAATGATATTATATACAATAAAGAGGTAGATATCGCACTAGCGCGCGCAAAATGTTGTAGACAAATTCAGACAATTGTTGTAATTTCATTTAGTCGGTTAATAGCAGCGAGCTAAGCCGAACGTTTTCGTGGCGTGACAATTATAATCTAAAATGCCAACCTGTGTGTTAAGAAAATGTAAAAACTATGTTTGCAAGATATATAAGAGTGAGGGTATTTCATACCATACGAAATTATATAAAAGAACATCGTATTTGTATTTTATCACGATTTTATTTCTTAATAGCTGACCCAGCAAACGTTGTATTGCCGATATTAAAATCGCGATACAAAAGTAACTGTTGATCGTAGATGGGTGAAAATTTGAAGTTGTATGTATTTTTTAATGTTGACTCATAATCAAACAAATTTAAAAAAAAATGTCACAAAAATTAAAAAAAAAAATTCGTGTGGACCACCCTTAACATTTAGGGGTATGAAAAATAGATGTTGGCCGATTCTCAGACCTACTCAATATACTCACAAAATTTCATGAGAATCGGTAAAGCCGTTTCGGAGAAGTACGGGAACGAACATTGTGACACGAGAATTTTATATATAAGATTTACAAATAAATCTCGAATTATTAACGTGGTGGTTCGAGCAGGATAGAGAATATGATCTCAACTGCAGCGCGACAAGGACAAATAGTATGTGTCATAGATTAATCAACCAGAAGTGAAATCGTAGGCAGAATACATAGTGGTTGTAACCGCTTTATTGCGGAACTTGAGTTTTCTTGTTAGTTCGTGAGCGTCTTTCTTAAATAATATTATGATGATTATAATAAGTTCTGGCTTTCAAAGTCTTATAATAACGGTGGTATAGAATGAGATTAGTAATAGCAGGCTATTTGATATTTTATTAGTACTTAATCTTGGAATGTATGTAACGTACTTAGAGGTCTCCTCGCAAAATCGACAACGACATATTTGGAACGATACGATAATACTCCGAATATACCGCAACTACCCTGTCTGCTGCGGGATGATCAAGGTATTATATTTTAGGACAATTTAGGAAATTATGTTGTAGGGTAAGTAGCGGACGTAGACAGTAAGTGCTATCTGTTTGCGTAGGAGTTTTTTCAGTAAAACTGCCCTTTCGGTATATCCCATGCTAACTGCAGAAGAATCAATGGATCATTTTCTGCTTCTCCCATTATCTTATTGTAATAAAATCTCAACAAAAATACATTCATAAATAATATAATATACAAGAAATAATAATTGTAAACTTAAAACTTTTTGGGAGCCGTCGTTAGTAAAATTGTAAAAATGGAACCCTTACTGTTAATACATTTCGGTTTTGTTTTGATATGTCTGTATGTTTTTTATTATTTTATGTACAAATAATTTATATCATCAATATGGCTTTATATTTTAATCAACATTATTATTTTTTTAAATCAATAGCACCTAATTTACCTAATTTAAATGTAGTTTTACTACTTTATAACTTTTATTACATGAACTCATGAATTAGACATGACTCAGTAAAAAATCATATCTGGTGAATGCTTCTGTGTTTTTATTATGCAAATACGGAGCAATTAGCAAATTAGACTTATCTCTTTTTCTTTGACGTGTAATCGTAATGTAGTGTGCTATTGCAATGTTAAATTATTCATGTGTGCGTTTGTGTATCATTTACAAACACCGAATGTTGTCTAGGTAACCTATCTATACTTTTAAATATCATTGCATGACAACGTTATTACTTTTTTTGTAGTCATAGTAACCAAAAGTCACTAATTTCTTCTTCTATGAGAATGTGTCAGTCCCAAAAGAAGATCCAGTCGGCCACTAGCCAACATATCAGATTCATGACTTTACATTCTTCCAGATTATTGCGTGCCCGAAGCGGATCCAGGACCATGCACCCAGTTTGAGGAGATGTGGGCTTTCAGCGTGACGAGCGGCACTTGTAAAAGATTCCGCTTTGGAGGCTGTGGTGGTAACAACAACAGATTCCCCGACCTGAAAACGTGTTTGAGCATCTGCGCGCCAGACCAAGGTAAAAACCACCGAGTAGCAATATACTTCATATTCTAAACTAAATTTTATATTAATTTTCTCTGAGCACCGAGCAGAACTTAGTCAAGGACCCTTTCACTTGATCGCATCTGATAGGGAACAGTCCACGGACTGCTTTGTCTTTAGTGTTCCCAACTACGATCAGCCTTTCAAAGCTTTCATCTCTCTTCCTCAAGGGCAAGGACAAGTTTAGATATAGTAGCTTTAGCAAAATTTATGAACGATGTGGGACTCAACGAAACAACAGTGGGACACGAGTGGTCGCTGGTTCCAGTCCCGCATAATTCATTAAGTTTGGTTATAAATTTATTTGTTTCGTTTGTATTGTGTTGTAGAAGTGTGCCAACAGCCCATGCAAGCGGGCCCGTGTCAAGGATCCTTCATGAAATGGTTCTTCGACGCAGCTACCGGATCCTGCTCTCAGTTCACATACGGAGGATGCCAAGGAAATGACAATCGGTAACATTTTTTTACTTGTTTAGGCGCGTTATGAAAAAATGATAAGAGTGAAATTTTAAGATGCGCGCGCATCACTGTAACACAAAAGTAACAGGTAGAAGTTGGTTCCTGAAATTTTGTGACATTTGCGTCATTCGCTATTTTTTTTTGTGTCTTCGTATTATTATTAAGACAGACAAAGGGTTCAAGCCCATACAGCCGTATTCATTATTTATTAATTAATTGTCACAGCCATCTTTGCAAGATTTTTACAGAATTATTCTTTCTAAAAACGTAGAATAGCACGAGGAATAAATTACTTTAATGATTTTTGCTTCGTTAGGCCAAAGAAGTAAAATACACACTTTATTAAAGGTCCACCATCACAGGGTACACATGTTCGTAAAATTATAAACAATGTCCAAAAATCGTATTCCTGCAATTTTAATGCACATAAACATTCAAACAATTTAATTCCATTCCCGACTCGTGGTCACACCTCTTTGTCACACCAGTGTGACTACGAGTAAGTTTTTTTCCTCGTTGTCATACCAAGGGTTTTCCTACAACCTGTTGGTAATTGATATAAGTGATATTTCTATTCTCATGATCTCGACTTTCTCGAAAGTTTAGATAACGACTGATGATGAACGGAAAATGTTTTTTCCTCGTCTTCACACCACGGGTTTTATTACACCTTTTATATCTTAACGTTAGTGGTGTGATAAGTACAATCTGTCAAAATAGGCAAAGATGTATAACTTTTGTACATAGGTATATTACTTAACGTAGTATTTCCATAAAATGGCCTAAACAAATATTATTAATCATTAATTAGTTTCTTTTGCGAATAATAACCAATTTATCTTTTTAACTTAACTCAATTTCAATTTTGTCTTTTTCCTTGGCCTTTTTTCAATGTCAATTTCCATGTCCTCCTTTAAGACAGTGAATAGTTTATAAACTGTCACATAATTTTTGTGAATTATTTTGTTAAGTCTGGAGTGCCAACTTTCACAAATATTATTTTGTTCTGTGTCTTTTCTGTTAAGGTTCCATTCTGTAATGAAACTTTCATGTTTGAGCCAGTACTTCTTCATGTACGTCAAAAAATCTTTTACTTTGCCAACCGAGGCACTCATATCTGCAATAGTTATAAATATACGCAATATGTTGTATTCAAATCTATATACAAGTCATAAAAGCTAGTTTTACAATAAACTAGACAATATCATGATCATAACTATCAGTTGGCTGTTCTCTCTGCTTTTGATGTCATCAATTGACATTCGAGTAAAAAGTTTATCGATCATCTCTGCAGGTTTGACTCTCGCGAGGACTGTGAGCGGCGTTGCAGATCTCAAGAACCCGAGCCTGTTAGAACTACCACCATATCGCCGGTAATTATATTACGGATTAAACAAACCCTGTTCAATTTAACCCCCAAAAGTTTTTAAAACCGGTTAAAAACTTCTTTAATAAGGTATCAACCTACCACCGGTTAAATTATGAATGTAGTGGTAACATTCAACTATGAGTCCTATTCATATTATTACTATTTTTATGAGTGTTCATGTAAAATGTGTTATTTGTTAGGTGCCTTGATAAATAAATACTGGGTCTCGAAATTTCGAGCAATTATCATTTCCGACGTCACTTGGTAGGCAAAGCCGAATTGAGTTCTGGGTTGTAGATATGCCATCCCAAATTCTAGCGCTCTACAACGCGCAGGTCCGACGACACATGAAGCATTTTCTTTATCTCTGAGCATCCCGGTATCAGCTCGAATTATCTATCTGAACGCGTGAATTGTAAACTACTTCAATTATTGGGTTTCCAGGGGATACTGTAGAATAGAGAAATTTCTTCATTGTATCTTAGCTTAGTTGTGTTTTAGCTGCTTAACCTGATTCCAGCCACCGAATTTATCTTTCGCATGACGCGCCACAAACTTAGATATCATCCCAGCCATCAGGATGTGTGTCGCTGTTTCACAGTACGGTTTTCAGGGACACTACGATATGGGCACCTTCATAAAACACGCGTTACCCTTCCAAAAGTATCCTGTTTCTGTGATTCCTCTGGTGTTATGAGAGAGAAATGTTTACGGTGATGACTAAGCATCAGATGACCTTATATCATCTTCTTACGGATTTCCTTAACGTGTTTTTTCGCTAACAGGTACCAAAGATAATTTACGAAGAATGTCAAATCTCGCCTGAGCTCGAGGAGTGTCAGGGTTCAGCAACTACGGTGTGGTACTTGGATCCCTCACGGCGTGCCTGTGTTCCCCACGACAACGCAGACAACGGCAAACTCTGCAGACTCACAGGAGTCTACTTATCAGAGGAGGAATGCGAGCGGTTTTGTGGAGCTTTCGAGGGCATTGGTAAGTCACCAGATCATAATATATCTATATATTTAAGAGATTTATGACTCTGATCGCATCACGATATATTGGACCACTGAATCTTTAGTAAGAGCATCTTTCGTCGAGCTGTGATCAGCTGAGGACAGATTGTTTTTTTCTGTTTGTCCGTTGGTCGGTTTGTTCGTATGTATGTCCCGGAAAATCACAAAAACTACAGAAGACATTTAATTCAAATTTTTATGAATATTAACAATAAGCCGGGAGATTTTAGAACAACGAACAAATATTTTACCAGTGGGAGGCTCCTTTGCACATGATGCCGGATAGATTATGGGTACCACAACGGCTGGGCAAATGACACTTAACATCTTATGTCTCAAGGTGACGAGCGCAGTTGTAATGCCGCTCAGAATTTTTTGGTTTTCTAAGAATCCTGAGCGGCACTGCATTGTAATGGGCAGGGTGTATCAATTACCGTCAGCTGAACCTCCTGCTTGTCTCGTCCCTTATTGTCATAAAAAAAACGCCATTTAGCGCATTCACATCCAGGGGTGTATTCTCCCAAAGTTGATACTCGAATAATTCTGTGAACATTGTCATAATAATGTTATTATTAGTACGTAGGTTCCTGTAAGATTTGAATGATTGAATGAAAGTTTGATGCATGCAATATACGATCATTTAAATTAATACAGTTTATTCTTTATTACTTTCTATTAAATATTTAATATTATTTAAACATGATTCATATATTGCATGCACTTTACAAGTAATTTGTTATATATATTACAGCCCTTGCAAATTACTCTATTTATTGAAAATAGTGGCCGTTGAGTTTCTTGTAAGTTCTTCTCACGAGCTCTACTTTTTTCGAACTTATGGTAGATTCAGTAACTTAAAAGATATATTTATAGTGACGATTCAAAAGTGCTTAGTTTAAGTCTAATTGAATATAGTTTATTTGACTTTGACTTTGAATTAATTCCAGATGTGTGTCACGCCGCCGTGGACCCCGGCACCTGCGGGGAGTCCATCACCAAGGTGTTCTACAACGTCACCAGCGATCGGTGCGAGTGGTTCACCTACAGCGGTTGTCTGGGCGGCGCCAATCGCTTCTCTTCGATGCAGGAGTGTGAGATTGAATGCAGAGCGCACGCAGGTATACCAAAGCCGCCTTATTTTGTTACTGACTGACCTTACTTATAGTTGAACTTATTGTTATAAATATACCTAGTAGCGACAACATTAAAACACTCATTATCGTGTCCCAAATCAGGCCTATCCTGTGCTATAGGTGCATGACAACGATATACATACTTTCCTCCTTATTCAAAATAGTCTGCTAACTTAAAGCATTGCTAGTTCTCACTCTGTCTTCTTCTATTGACCTAAGTCAGAATGAGAAAAAGCACTCCTTAGCGGCTGTTTAAAGTTAGCGGACCATTATGAATAAGGGGGTTTACCTTCACCCATGCTTTAAATGCTCAGTAAGCTTATTGCCAACATTAAAACACCCAACGTCCTAATAACCATTACATCATCCAAACGAGTGAATGAAATTCAGTACAACATATCATCCGTATTTATAATAACACTCCTTTGGATGATATTTTGGTTACTAATTGTGGCTTTTTTAATGTTAGTAGTAAGCTAACTGTTTCAGAATCATTTAGAGGATTAATATTATGGTTGTAGATAAAGTCTTGTATGAAACTGTTGATAATTATATATTAAAACACTCAAGTGATACAATTACCACATTCGTGTTTTAATACCCCTTATTACACAACAGTTGCATAAATAACTATAAATACATATAAACTCGGAAACGAACAACCGTATTCATCATTATTTGCACCTACCGGCACTCAAACCCGGGACCTCCAGCTTAATAGACAGGGTTACTAACCTTAATATTTTATAATAAACTGTGTATGTGCCCATAAACTTAGTACACTAGCGTAATAGACAAACACTCTCCTCATTACGTCGAGACTAAATTTAAAATGTGCATGTGTGCTTTTAGACCAGCGTCGATAATTTTTGAAACCAAAAAAAATTACAGTAGGATGAAACCCATTGGTAAAGGACGAGAAAAATAAATATTTTAAATCAAATAAATTACAGTGTATTTGGGACATAATAAGGTAAGTTTTCACCAAATTAAGTAGAAAAAAAATATTTTTGAAAAAGATATAAATAAAAATCCAAAAACTTGGTTTTTTTAATTTTTCACCTAAATTTTGAGGTTATGTGAAAAAAGTTTAATTCCAAAATTTATTTATTAATTTTTTTAATAATAATTTATTTCTCTTAAAATCATAGTTTACAGCAGCTAGTGGCCGGAGTCACCTTTTAAGCAAATAATGCCTGTACCAGGTGTCTCCGCTCTTCCAATTCAGCAATGTGTTATATTTAACAAAAGTTTTATTGACATGATGGTGAAATAATAATAAAGTTATGAAATGAATATAAATTTAAAAAGGTTATGAAATGAATATAAATTAACAATTTAATTATTTGGAAAGTTACTTTTGAACACCTTAACAATTACAGCGACAAAGATTTACAATTACGATTTTTAATTCTTATCACTTTTTATTATTATAAACATAAATGATAAATATGTGTAACTATGTGTGAGTGTGTGTGTGCGTGCGATACTGTGTGTTTTTGTGAGTGTTGTGTGCGTGTATATATGTTAAGTGCGTGTGGAATATTTTCTGTCTGATCTATGTAAACATTGGATAAGTTATTTTACTCTGTACATTATTTAAGTTGTTTAAGTAAAATCTCCGTTGCCTCATAGTCGAGAGACTTTAACCACTTCTCTACGATTTTTTTACAATCGTTATATTGTTTTGAGTGGATATGTAGTTTTTTATTTATTTTATTGTAAATTTGAGCTGAGAGACTATTGTATTGTGCGCTAGCAAACTTTGTTTTTGTTCGAGGGACTTTAGTTACGTTAGGTTGCCTCCTACTTTGTTTATTATTTACGAGATATGGTACTTCTTTATGTTTTTTGATTAAAACATATTTCAGAAACAGTTTCCTCACAGAGAGTAAACCGCACTCAAGGTAAAGTTGTTCTGTAGAATATCTGTAACGTTTGAAATACATGGCCTTAATCAATGCTCGTTGCGAGCGCTCAATGTCTAAAAACTTTATTTTTGCAGCACCTCCCCACACTGGAATGCAGTAGGTTAGGATGGATTCAACTAGTGCAGTATATATTCTCTTTAGCAGAGTGTTAGAGGAATCACTATCGTTCTCAGATTTGTCATTCTTTGGGACCACGTACCTCAGCGAGCGAAAAACCCATATTAATTTTCTGACTCTTTCAGCCAGTTGCTCAAGGTGAGGGTACCAGGAGAGCCTCTGATCAAGTATGACTCCTAGATATTTGAAATTATCTACTTTATTGATTTGGGGACAGTTACAGTTATTATGTTTGCTAAGTTTACAGTTATGAACTTTCAGATTAAAGTTGCCATCGGGCTGATTATTATTATAAATACTGAAGCATATATAATTTGTTTTAGAAGTATTTAATGATAGTAAATTAGACTTCAGCCAAGCAGATATTTGAGCCATTCCTTTTTCAGCGCTATTTTTACATCTGCCCAGGTACTTCCAGAAAAGACAACGGCTGTATCATCAGCGTACGAAAAAATTTTAGCATTATCGATTGTAAGATTGCACAGTTCGTTTATAGATCACAAAGTTGTAGATCTCTTTATTACCTACAACTTTGTCGATTAACATTTTGCCATAGGACTTGTAGTTTTGCCGGAAATCGAGATAAACCGTTTTTTACCCTAAAACACCCCTCACTTTTCCACTTCCCGACCTCAGATCGTCCGTTATTTATTTTTCCCTTAATTTTTGTTATATTATCGTCCTTTTCCAATGGGTTTCATCCTACTATTATTTTGTTTCACTTTTTATCATTTTCAAAGGCTTCGGCACTGGTCTATTGTTTTATAGATGTGTTAGTGAGTTAGTGAAGCCTGTAGTATTTTGCTTTTGGTGAATCCCTATGACAAATATTAATAAACGGCGTCATATTGACGTATTCAGTATATTTATTTTCTAACACGTATTTTTTTTTATCTTTAGAAAATTTTGACAGGAGAATAATGGACACTAAATGTTTCGAAATGGTTTCATGATCTATTCATCTATTCCGTCTCTTTCTAGGTTTTTATGTAAGGATAGTTATCTCACTTTCACACAAGGTTGGTCCATTGCGATAGTTTTTTTTTTATGGAATAGGAGGACAAATGAGCGTACGGGTCACCTGTTGTTAAGTGATCACCGCCGCCCACATTCTCTTCCAACACCAGAGGAATCACAGCAGCGTTGCCGGCCTTTAAGGAAGGTGTACGCGCTTTTTTTGAAGGTACCCATGTCGTGTCGACCCGGAAACAAATGTAAGTTAATGGTATGTACATACAAATATTATGTGTATACGAACTCAACCATATACATAACACACTAAGTGATACTCTCTTGTGTAAAGACAAATAATCTTTATATAAGTAGGTAGGTATATAAAAACAATTTTGATGCGTATGTCAGGTTACTACACTATACCAAGTAGTTTGTTATTTTTCGTGATATCCCTCTCTTCTGGAAGTTCTGGAGTAATTATACAAATTTAATTTGTGCGATAATTCATGATCGATGCAGGACTCGAAACTGTGACTCTCGGGTTCCGTCCGGGCGCTCTGTCTGAAGTTAAGTTAGGACTGACAGAAACACACTGTTACAATGAGTGCAGTACAGCAAGAAAAGCAAAAAAGTATATTTTAATTGCCTATCTGCGGCTGAATAGCTTGCCTAGCTGCGATAGCAGGACGTAGTTAAGCACAAAGGACTCAAACCACACAAAGGAATTTTGTTTCAAATTCAAATATTTTTATTCAAAATAGGATGTGAAATCACTTATTGAAAGTCAAAAAATTACCACCCATTCCAAAATGAATGCCTCAGGCCTGAGAGGAATGGGCGCAACAAACTCAGCGGGCTTTTATTTTTCCCATCAAACATATGTTTTACAATTAAAGTAACATTAACAAAGTAACATTGTACAATTAAACTTATTATTTAATAGCCTGAGGGCGGTCGCTCTATTCCCAATCTGTGGTATCATTAAGAAAGTCATTTATGTTAAATTAACCTTTACCACACAAACGTTTTTTAACAATTCTTTTGAATAACGTAATTCTTTTGTTTTGGACATTTTCTGGGATCCTGTTGTAAAAGCATATACATCGCCCCACAAAAGACTTGCACTTTTGAGTTATACGCATTTGAAGTTTCAGGTCTAAATAATCTTCCATATAAATTTCCTATATAAATATGCAAAAAAAAACAGTTTCCGTGTACATTTTAAAAATAGGGGTTTAACTACATGACAGACACGACCTTCAGGAGTGCGATGGCATACATAACTCTATTTTGACCAGAGTGTGGTTTGAGTACTTAACTACGTTCAATACAGAAAATAAATTTGACTTCGTTACTTTGTTTCAGATCCTTGTCGGCAGGAGCCAGAACCTGGCAATTGTTTGGAGAGCTACGACTCCTGGTACTTTAACGCAAGAACTAAAGAGTGCGAAGAGTTTACCTACACCGGCTGTCATGGGAATGATAATAGGTGCAGCCATTATAATATAAATGAATTTCTTAATTATACCACGGACTGGGAATGGAGCAAACATCCTCAGGAGAAATAGCCTAAATAACCGAATCAAAATATTTTAGTTATATTGAAAGATCACTTAATTCAGCTAGCCGGAGATCACCGAACTAGCTCTTATAATAATTAGCTCAGTTTAATCACGCATTAATAATTTATAATGGAAACAGATTACTTATACAGCGCCATCTTTTCGTAAATGAAAACATTACTTCATCATTACAGAATTATTTGTATACGCGTACGTTCCATGATATCATTTCATAATTGCCTTAAGAGTTTGATAAAATGCTCCTAGATGGCGTGAAATACAAATTCACCGCCGCGGAAATGATGCCTGATACACTTAAGAATAGTTTTAATTTAATGTAATCATACTATTGTATATATATAGTTATAAGATTTGTTTCATTTAAGGATGATTAAAGAGGAAAGATTCAAGAAGCGTGTACAGTAATAATAACCTAAGTATGTATAATAAGATCGATGGCTTGTCGTTTACGTGGTGATCTAATATCTGGTAATAATAACCGACCATCACGTTGAGCTTGTCTGCAAAAAAGTAAGTCCACAGCTTTTCATGTTTAATTGTTTAATTTCAGATTTGCTACAAAAGATGAATGCGAGATTCAGTGTTCTGCCAGTGCGGTTACAACTAGAAGGCCTGTCCCAACAACCAGAGCTCCTGTTGTAGACACAACTCTTTCTACTGCATATGTCCCAGATAGCCGGAGGGTAAGAAGAATCATTTCAATAGTTTTGAAATTGTACTTTAGGCGCGTTAGGCACTGACCTGTATAAATACCACTGGACAGGCTGTTAAATATGATTGACAGCAAATTTTTTGTGCCTATTTCAAACGCTACTCGCGAGCGTCCAGAGAACAAATTTTGACGTATATTACAAATTGCTGTGAGAGAAGCTTATAGTACTCTGAAGTATTAATGCATTTTGAATTAATTTCCGTCGTTTTTCATGGTATTTATACTTCACTAATAAAGTACACAATTTTAATGTAAATAATTTTCGTATCGATGTTTGTTGCTGAGGTTGTCATCACTAGTTTTAGTAACGCAGACTCTCGCTATATGCCCAACGGCGTCAAGATGGCGAATTACAAACAGGCACAAAAAAACTTTGACAGCCGCCAGTCCAGCGGTAAATACTAGAGGTCAGTGCGCGTTAGGGAAATAATATTATCAGGATGATTTTTAAGATGCGCGCGCACATCGTCACGCAAATTCGACACCGTGACGTTAGCTTGTCAAATAGACCATTTGTACCATACTTCAGCTACCAAGGCTTTTGTAACTCATATGTCGACTGAACAACAACGACGAATTATAATATATAATTTCAATTTATATACAAATTATAAAATAAAAATAATTTTATGATTTTAACTAAGTGTTATTTTTAACTAAATTATACGGTATAATAATATTTTCATTGGTTGTATTAAATACCTTCTTTATTACAAGCTATTTAAATTATAAATTTTATTGTAAAAAATTAAAAAAATGTAGTTTTTGATGTTTTTTTTTTTAATTTATGATGTGATGTAATGTTAAATAATCTCTAATAACCGCAATTCATGTACGAATTTTATTTTATTTATTACATGATGTGAACACGCAATCCTGAAAAGCATCATAAAAGCACCATGGTTCATAACCAACCATGAGGTCGAAAAGTACGCAAAGATTCCTCTTTTTTATGGAAAAGGAGGACAAACGATCGTACGGGCACCGCTCCCATTCTCTTGCAACACCAGAGGAATCACAGGAGCATTGCCGGCCTGTAAGAAATGTGTACCCATGTCGTATCGTCCCGGAAACACCGCACAAGGAAGTTGATTCCACCGTTCTGTAGTACGTGGAAGAAAGTTCCTTGAAAACCGCACTGTGGAGGACCGCCACACATCCAGAAGGCGGAGATGATATCCTAACTAATGACGTATCGTGCGAAGGTGGAATTCGGCGGCAGAAATCACGTGAAAAAGCTCTTCGGAACACTACCCGTGATAAAAGTAAATGATGTCTCTACGCAATTGATAAAAGTAAATGATGTCTCTACGCAACGCCAAGTAATCCAGCCGTTCACAGAGCAGTGGGTCCCCGACAATTCCTGCTGCTTTACATTACACGCGGTCAAATGGATCGAACTGATACTGGGGTGCGCCAGACCAGAGATGACAACAATACTCCATATGTGGCCGGACCGGCGCACCTGCGCTTTGTACAATGTACAATTCCTCTCGTCAAAAGAGAAATCGCGGCAACTCGAGAAAAATATAAATCTCGTTTAGAAGTCCACCCAAAGAAGCTTTGAGACGAGGAGCTCATGATCCTCATTCCAAAGGCATAAAAGGTATAAAGGCAAAACCAGCTAAAACGACTTAAAAGATCCCAAATTTTTGACCTAGACAAATAGTAATAGAAAATGGAAAAACAGGTCCCAGAAAGGATTTTGGGATCTCTTTGTCCCTTTTTTTTTCTCACATTGACTCTCGCATTTTCCTCACAGGAAATAGGGCCTCTGCAGATCTCCCTTCCATTCTCCTGCTTATAGTATAAGCTATCGATAGCAGATTACATTATAACAAAAAAAAAATATTACAAAATTAAATACGTTCATAGGATTCTGAGTGCCAAACACCATCATCTCTCGAAGCGTGCGGTGTAAACGTCACAGCATTCTACTACGACTCCAGCGTTCAGCGGTGTGTGGAGGGAATCATTGGCAACTGTCCTAATATTAACGCGTATAACACTGAAGAGGAGTGTGAGAGACAGTGTGGAGCATTCAGAGGACTGGGTAAGGAACGAAATGTTGTTTCCAAGTTTGAGCTGACTATGATACTTTAAGAATTTATAAGAATCCCTATTTATATTTTCAAATCAAATCAAATCATCTTTATTTGCAAGATAAGAAATAATCCCCATTTTAGTTATAGTGTCCCCATTTTATATTTTAGAATCCCTATTTCTTTATAAGAATCCCCATTTTAGTTTTAGAGTCCCCATTTTATATTTTAGAATCCCTATTTCTTTATAAGAACCCCCATTTTAGTTTTAGAGTCCCCATTTTATATTTTAGAATCCCTATTTCTTTACAAGAATCCCCATTTTAATTTTAGGGTCCCCATTTTATATTTTAGAATCCCTATTTCTTTATAAGAATCCCCATTTTATATTTTAGAATCCCTATTTCATTACAAGAATCCCCATTTTAGTTTTAGAGTCCCCATTTTATATTTTAGAATCCCTATTTCCTTACAAGAATCCCCATTTTAGTTTTAGAGTCCCCATTTTATATTTTAGAATCCCTATTTCTTTATAAGAATCCCAATTTTAGTTTTAGAGTCCCCATTTTATATTTTAGAATCCCTATTTCTTTATAAGAATCCCCATTTTAGTTTTAGAGTCCCCATTTTATTTTTAGACACTCCATTTTATTTAATGCTACTCGCTAATCGAACTTGCATTTCAATATGTCTGGAGCAGCCTGTCAATGCGTATTATTTTACGTGTATTAATAGATTGCTTATAAATAATGATGATATGAGAGAATGTATAAGAATTCTATTGAAACAACTATAAGACCATGCAAAATAAACTATCTTATAAACAAAATGATGGTCAGAACTTATTCAGGGCGTGGTGTGCCGTACGCCACTTTCGATATTGGTGTATATGAAAGAGCTAGTACCCAAGGGCACTTCATGTGTTCATTTAAAATCGCCAATTTAGCACCACGCTGCATAATCCTAGTAGTGAGGAAAATGGACAATTTTTTCATTTATATACGCTAATTATTTTTGTCTGAGATTTATTTTGGTTTTGTTTACGACATCTAGATGTTTGCAGCCATGAGATGGACCCAGGCCCCTGCCTCTACATTATCCCCAAGTTCTACTGGGATATCATATCTCGCCGCTGCCTACCTTTCACGTACGGAGGCTGTAAAGGTGGACCCAATCGCTTCTCCACTGAATCTGAATGTGAAGAAGTTTGTGGTTTTAATAATCCCAGTAAGTTTTTATTTACATAAACAAAGTAATCCTCACTCACTTTCTTTTTTCAAAACTTTCATTTTTGCGTAACATATTTAGAACGAATTTTTTGGCATTGAGAAAAGATAAATTATTATTAAATTAAGTAATAGTATGGTTCGCTGCATACTCAAATTTACACTTATACATATCATAAATCAAATCACATCAAAATTTACTATTAATTTAGACCAAGAAGTGGCACTATCATCTCAAAAGTAAATGCATAAGCAAAGTAATATGTTTCCATAAAAGCATCAACGAATATATTTGGTACATAAATGTATTTCCGAAATTTAATAGATCTACTATTATAAAAATAACGTTGTATATATAAAAATACCTAGTAGATTAGCATAAACTTGGTACTTTCATAAGCCTCCGCATAGTAGCATTGAAATTAATTTTATTTTACTGTAACAATGATGCTTACGTAAGAATACAAAAACTACATTCAATCCAGCTAAAATATTGTAAGTTAGATTTTGTAGCACGATCAAGGAGTTAGATCCAACTCCACGCTACAATCTACACCCACCCAGTTAATGTAACAAATTTGGTGACGGGGGTAGAAATGGAGTGCCTGCTTCCTGTGTCGATCGGCGAAGAGTGCGCTTCCGGCACTGGATCTAGGCGTTGGCACTACAGCGAGAGTCACGGCGAGTGCCTGCCCTTCGTGTTCTTGGGCTGCGGGGGCAATGACAACAACTTCCACTCGTACCAGGAGTGTAGCGGGCGCTGCAAGTTGCCGGCGCCACTCGGTATTACATTGCTGAGCCAACTGACAGCTTTTGTGTTCTACATGGCATAGGCAGCGCTGGTCTATTGATTTAGTAACGAGGAAATATTAGTGACCAATCTGAAAAAAGAGATTGTATGAAACGTGTAGTCCTTGAGAGATTGACAGATGACGGCTTTAATCATGAAAAAATGGAGATAACCGAAGTCCACTTCGGTTTAGGCGACTGTTACTGTACTTTAAAACTTAGCAGGATTATACTTCGTCGCCATAATATTGTAATTTACTATTTCAAACTTATGTCAAATAACTGCACGTTTCACACTAAAATAAACTTTAAACGTTTTTATTTAGGCAGTCCCGCCGCTTATTACGTAGTATTTACATCCTTTTAGTGGCCATTTTTTAATACAAATGGACACTATGCTCCTCGGTTTTTAACCCTAGATAAAAATTATTTCAAATAAGATCAATAATATGTGCTATCATTTTATGTGACTCTCTATTTTGCTTTTTTTTTGATATTTTTCTTTTTGTTAGTTCTTGAGTACTCCAAAAAAAGCTCCAATCAAAAACGCAAATACAAATCCGAAAAAAAAATGAACAGAATGACACAGAATATTTACTTCCCATTTAGTTTCCGAAATTTCTTTTCGATTCTTTAATTTTTCGGCGAGGAAATGGCCGAGAACGGAACCCTGATCTGTGAGGTTTTTACTCACGATTTTTAGTCGGAGCTGCAGATGTCCTTTTGGCACTGATGATTCTCTAAATAAATAAAATGAAATTTAATACATCTGTTATTTTATAGACATAGATGGATTCACTTCAATTTTGTATTCTCGGTATAATTTTACTATCTGGTAGGTACATGTAGATAAATTTTTTTATTGGACCGAAATTTAATCAGACACTGTACATAATGTGAAAAGATGACCAAAAATCTTTACACATAAAAAACAGTTATGAAGTGTGAGCAGAGTAGTAAAGTTTGTCCCGTACAAACATCTAATCTTTAGGCACTTTCTATGACCGGCGCTCCCACGAAACGCCATTCGGATTACTTAATTGGCCAGCATTAGTGTGTGTGCGTAAAATAGCACTGTTGTAAAATTTTGTCCATGTTATGTTTGAGGAATGTAGAGCTGACAGTACGATGATAAGCTTGCGCTATCGATCGCACCGCTCGCACGCTTTGCTTGGTCTTCTCTTTCACACTAAGGGCTTACCCACACTGCATGAGCCAACTTGCGGCACGACGCGACTTTATTATGGTACCGAGAAATAATGAAAACGAACGTATAAAAATACGCCTGGTTTGATTAAAAACTTGATGGATGACACCATAAATTATATGTTGTAATAAATTAATTCGTAATATGTAAGTATCTATCCCTATGTGGTAATACAAAGCACAAATTGTTGCAATTTTAATTATTTTGGTTAAGTAGATTCATGTTGTTAATTTCAAAAATCGTGTACAAATTTGAGGAATATTTGTCATCAATAAGAAATTATTGGTTTACATATAATGCCAATGACTAAAATATCGAGTTGTTGTATTACAAATACTATACCGATACAGTGCGAGTAGAAACTACTAAAACGACTCTCTATATCTTGGAATAATCGTTCATTTATTTTATTACTATTTTTACGTTATATTTATTTTATTACTATTTATATTATTATTTTTACGTTACATTTATATTTATTTAATATACATATATATTTGTTTGATTTGGTAAATCGTATTTTTTGGAAATTATATTTAGTTATGACATTCATACTGATGACATATGAACAATATTTTTGGTTATTTAAATAAAAAATTAAGAGTACATTTAGGTTAACATTTTATTAGTAATAAGTATTTAGCTTGATGTCAGAAAGAGCCATATTTTTCAATTTATGTATCGATACTGTGTTATTGATTTGACTTTTATCTTTGTTCCGAAACACCTCCAATACAATAAAAATATTTGCACAAAGTTGGTTTCATTACTAAGGCAGTGTAGAAAATATACTTATACTAGGGCTCCCAATAATAGTTTCCATAAAATAAGGAACTTGAAAAAGAAAAGGGAAAAAATAATTGGACTGGAGACATCTTGACTCAAACCGTGGATCGCCAGCGAAATTTACCTTTGTATTCTAATATTTTTATTAAAACACGGATAAAACTAAATTTTTTAAAATTGAAATCTTGCTAGATAGATTTATCGCCCCTGAAGCCCCCTGTATACTAAACTTCATTAAAATCGTTGGAGCCGTTTCGAGATTCAAATAATGTATACAAGAATTGCTCGTTTAAAGGTAATAAGATAAGCTATAACTGCACTTTGTAAATTAATTGTTGGCATTTTTTTCTAAATTTGAATCTGTTAGTGTTGTTATGTCTGTGGTTAAAAAAACTTGCACACTTATTAATGATGACGTACTTGATTACGTAACAGATACCAATGAAGTGGCGCCAGATGATGTAGACGATTGTTCCGAGTACGTGGAGGAGTGCGCGACGATCGCGTGCGAGAACGGCGTCCAGCGCACGCGCACCCTGGGCGGCTGTGAGCAGTGCAGCTGTGTGGAGGTGGACCAGGACTGCAGCACGTACCAGGAGGAGTGCGCGGCGCTGCACTGCGAGTACAGCGTGCAGCGGACACGCACGCCGAGCGGCTGCGAACGCTGCACCTGCGTGCAAGTAGAAGTAGACTGCGCGACGCTACAGAAAGAGTGTGACACTACCAAGTGCCAGTACGGCATCTCCAAGTACGTCAGCGAAGACGGCTGCACCAGGTGAGATTGCCACAGAGTGTCTTCACGGAAGTTTGGACTTCTAACCATGCGTCTTCTAAGTACGGAAAATAATTGTTATCTTTAGTCCCATTATTCGCCTTTTGTTTTTGCAAGAGTTCGTTGAGTCACAGTCATACACAAAAGCGATCATGGCTGATGCGATCTGACTTATTTATCAGAATATAATAGATAGGTCGTCAATTAATTGAGTAGCTGTACAGGGTCTATCTGGTTCTAACGTGAAAGAAAATATGAATGAATGTAATGTTTTCTGAGAGCATTCCACTACTAATATCATTCCAGAATGCTAACGGGCTTCATATAAAATAGAAAATATCAATATGAATTATCGGCTTTTTTTGTATCAAGCCTAACTGACTCGAATCCTTGCTTATTTTCTGGAGAGGCTGTAGAACCTATTTCTCCTCAAGGCAAAAAGCATACAAATTTACACAGCTCAGGAATTATTACCTGGGCTAATTTTTGGACTCTGTGTAAAACCATTTTACTAAAATCATAATGGTTGAAGCTTTTGAGTTTAAAAATAGTAAATTTGATGTTATTTGATAACAATATGATATATATTGTAAACAGGTGTACCTGCTTGAAGCACCCTTGCGCTAACAAGAACTGTGCACCCGGGAAACGTGTAGCCACAAGGTACAAGGTATCGGTGACAGATGAGATGCAGTACACGGCTGACTGTAGAACCGGTAAGTTTATTACCCCATTATTGTTTTATATGATGGTGATAATATATGGCCACCGCTGCTCGTCTTCACTTGCAATACAAAAAGGTCATGAATTCATAACCAGCCAATATAATTTGGATATATTCCCAAAAAAGAACAATATTGTGAAATGAATTGGAGCACGGCAATCTTCTTCACTTCAAGCCACATTCTAGCGCTCCACAAAGTGCAGGTCCGGCCACGTACGGAAGATAGCTGTCGTCTCTAGTATGGCGCACCCCTGTAGCAGCTCGAACCATTTGAGCTGCTCAAATTGTTGATCCAGATTGGTCTATGAACAGCTACTTGCTTTGAGTAAAGTTTGCAGAAAAACACGAAGCACACGATTTAGATGACGACCTCCACTTCTTGAATTGAAAATATGTGTTTCTAACTTTAATTTCAGTGAACAAGCCAGGCGAATGTCCACCCCTGAATCTACTGCGAGCTTTAACGGAGAGAAACTGTCGACGCGAGTGCAATGACGATGCGGACTGTCTCGGTGTCGGAAAATGTTGCGTGCGAGGCTGTAGTCAGCTCTGTATGGAGCCAACTCCTGCTACAACATCAGCACCCACAAACATTTACAATCCAGGTACTCTCGATATGAGTGAAGTGATATCATCCCCACATTTTCATATAAAAAAGGACGTTCAGCTGATGGTAATTGATATGCCCTGCCCATTACAATGCAGTACCACTCCAAATTTAAAAAGAAACCTCAAAAATTGTGTGCGGCACTAAAATTGCGCTCGTCCCCCTTGAGACGTTAAGATGTTAAGTCTCATTTGTCCAGCAAATTTACTAGCTACGGTGAACTTTAGACCGAAACACAATAATGTTTACACATTACTGCTTCACGGCAGAAATAGGTGCCGTTATGGTACCCATAATCTAGCCGTCATCCTGTGCATAGGAGCCCCCTACTGTTAAACTTTCGATCCGAAATAAGTAATAAGTCTACTACCGCTACTTCTTAAAGGGTTGAGCTAATGAGAAGAAGTAGCAAAAAACTCAAATTATATAGTTGAGCTAATGAGAAGAAGTAGCAAGAAACTCAAACTATATATTTTTGTTAACGTTGCGTGTTTGCAGGTGTACCGCAAGCTCCTCAACCTAGTGAGGAAAGAGAACCGGAAGTACGCGCAAGTGAAGGAGGAGTTGCGACCCTCAGATGTCTATTCCACGGGAACCCTCCGCCTTTGATCACCTGGCGACGAAACGAAATAACGGTTAGTATTTAAACTTATAGTTTTTTGTCCATAGCTTTAAATCTATACGATTCAAAGATATTTGCATAATAATAATGATAATGTTTTTTGCCTTTTGTTGTATCTTTTTTTTTGAATCTGAGCCTCTGGTATGTTTGTTTATACGTTTTATTTTAGAAGATGCATTGCTCTATTTATTTCAATTAAAAAAAATACAGTTGCAGAATAAAATGATTCGTGAAAGATGGAGAATAGTGAAAAATCAAACAAAAAAAACCTAAGATGTGTTTTTCTTTAAGGGATACTTAAAAAAAATCTATGGAAGTCTATTTGCAGATGAGCTTACAAACATCTCCATTTTATCAGCTATCCAAAAAGGTATAACAAATAGTAGTTTTCATTACAAAAAACTTAGATGATAGCCTCCCCGGGCATTGTAATAAAATTATTAGTTAGTTCTAAAGAATGAAACAAAACCACGTAAATAGTAGGTAAATATTTATTGATTGTTTTTACAGTTCATGTTCGACATGTCCGCTTCTGTTTTGGACACAAATTCTCATTCTTTTTCTTATCATAAAGGATCTAGGTCCTTACGAGGTAACCCTTTATAATTACAGTTACATTTCTTATCTTATATCTTCTGTTTTAATTTGTTTAATAAATATCATTAGTTTATTATATATTAGTATTAGACACTGGTTTCTAGATTGTCTTGCTTTCCAGCATAGGCCTCCCCAAGAGTTCTCCACAAAGAAAATCTCTTGGTTTCCTCATCCAAGTCGGACCTGCCACCTTTTGAATATCATATTTGGTTCATAACAATTTATTATTTCATTTGATAGATAGACACTGTATTGCATATTGCTTATTCATAATAGTCTGCTAACTTAAAGCATTGCTAATTCTCACTCTGTCTTCTTCTATTGACCTAAGTCAGAATGAGAAAAAACACTCCTTAGCAGTTACAGTTAGCGGACCATTATGAATGAGGGGGTAAGTCTTTAAAATAAAAGTTATAAAATGATCTTAAGATAATTTATAGTCAGTCATAGATGCTCAATGAGCGGTCTGATCTCTTCCACACAACCTAAAAGAATACTGGATACAATACCTAAGTAATTAAAAAAAGGTATCTTGAAATTTAATTTTAACAATAATAATATATAAATACTTATTTTTAATGTAATAAATAAAATTATTTTTAATAATCTGATATATTGGAGTTCAAATAGGTAAATAAATAGTTATTTGATTAGCTCATGAAAAATGCTCATAAAATTTATTTAATACATACATAAATTTTAAAAGAGAAGATTTAAGCGGGAATTTATTATCTTTATAATCTCGCTTAGTATTAGTTATTATCTCGTTTTATGAATATTATATTTTTCTTATAGATCAACGGTGACGTCGGAAGATATCGTCTGTTATCAGATGGAGCGTTAGAAATAGTATCTCTGTATCGTAACGACTCTGGAGTCTATATTTGTATCGCGAATAACGAATTGGGGAGTGCCACGCAGGAAGTAACGTTGCATGTTGATGGTAAGTGTACGAGAACGCATGGAAATGAACAGGGAATTAGATAAAATAACCGCAGATATGATTTACCCAAATGCCATTTTATTATCACTTGTTACTTGTAGTATTAGTTCGTTATCTAATTTTCTTTAAGCACTCATTAATTTCCCAAGCATTTTTCCAATTTCATCAAAACAATACTACATTTACCAACGAATTAAACTGTTTATCTAATTTATAACTTATTGACAATTTTTTTGCAGACCATACGTCATTTTAATGATAAAGATATTAGCAGTTAACACACCGTCTCTAAAAAAGTGATTCTAAAGCGGCTAGAGACATATTTCGTCCGATTAATTTAAAATGTATTGTTTTATGAAAGTATCAGTGATTTAACTCCAGTATCACCGTGAATCACAAGCATGTGTTTAAATTATCTAGGGAACAGTTCATTATTGATGATAGCAAATATTATGTTGTATCGCAGAGTTCAGTACTCCTAATGGGCGTGATATCGACATTTACTAGTGTAATTTAGATAACGTTCTTCAGATTTCAAAGAACGTTTAAATATATTTACTCAATACCCTTTGCTCCTAACGGTATTATTCCAAAATAATAATAAAAAACTTATTTTAAAATCATACTTTTAAAGTTTTCATATATCTATTTTGTTTTGTACTTTCAGCTGATTCATTGATTCATTTATTTCGATTACACAGTAAGATTTTAATGTACTTTTAAGTTTTATTAAAATTAAGTGGGACCCTTTAGTCTCAATGGTATGATATGGAAATAATAATAATTATACTTATTTTAAAATCATACTTTTGAGGTTAGCATATAGATATCTATCTTGTTTTGTACTTTCAGCTGATTAATTGATTCATTTATTTCGATAGCAAAGTAAGATTTTAATGTCCTTTTACGTATTTTTATATTAAAATTAAGTGGGGACCCTTTTGTCTCAACTGTATAATTTGGAAATAATAATACTTATTTTAATTTTTGGTTTTGTACTTTCAACTGATTCATTTATTTCATAGAATCATGTAAATAATACATAAAATATATTATTATTTATTTCGTTTATTGTTTGAATATAGATTATGCAGAAAATTTCTAAGATCTAGTTTGGAAATTCCCTTACTCTAAAATTTCTCTTTACTTCAATGTAAAGATATTATGCAAAAGTTGATATTTATGTTTACTTCATAGATAATCTCTTGTCAAAGCTCTTAATAAGCACTAATGGAATGACTAGTTTTATTCTTCTACATAAAAATTGTATTAATATCTCCTGCATTGCCTGTAGCAGTATCTACATCAATGAATTATGTTGCCTTTTTAATCGTGTTTGCTGCAGAGTTGAGTCTATTAGCCAATACTTTAATGTGTTTGTTTTTGTCTCTTATTATAACAATTGTGACATTAATGAAACTATCAATAGTCGGTCACGTTATCTCGTGGAGTCTATCGGCCTCGGCAGTATTGTACATTACTTCAGTCCTCACGCGCGTACCGTCATGATATTCACGGTGATACTCGTAGTTACTTTTCTACTAACCTGCGCGGGAGTTTCTCAAGGTTCTAACCATTTCCCTAGTTCCGGACATCCCTGATGATTAAAGCTAAGTAAATTGAAAACGTAATCTTTTAGTTATTTACTGTAATCAGGTATGTCCGAAGCTTAACTTTTTTAGTGTTGGTTTTGATTTTGTAGTTTATTAATAGTTTATTAACCTTTGAGTTTGAGGATTGCTGCTCATGGTTTATTGGATGGTGGCGTTGGATCTGCTGTATACGATTTAAAAAAGATATGTCTGAGATATATCTTATTTAAATCTGTCTAGTTTTATTTTGAAATTTGATAGCTGAAGTACCACCTCAGTGTAGCAGCACTACCTCGATCTCATTCAGTAGTTAAATTATTCGCATGGCTAGATCCTGTGGAAGGACCGGCTGGTGTCGCTAACATACCCAACGAGGAGATCTTCGGAGACCTTGGCCAACCCCTCAGAATCCGATGTCTCGTGTACGGTTACCCAACACCGACTATCTACTGGTACCGGGGTCTGAACGGGCCTATGGTGCCCTACAGCAGCTCACTGTATGAAGCTAGAGACAACGTCTTACTAATCAGGAAACTGAACGAAGAGACTATCGGAGAGTATGCTTGTCACGCATATAACGGAATAGGCTCGTCGGCGATATGGCCTTTTGTGGTTCAAGCGAGCCGACCCGACGGATCTGTGGAGATACCTAAACATGTAACCCAACTTGAAGTCCCGGTTACGACCCCACAGATACAAACCCAGGCATCTACCACACCAGCACCAGAAAACCAGGTTCCACTCTACGCCGGTAAGGACCAGCCTTATGCATGTTGCACTTTGCATGAATAATTCTTCTGCATGTGACTCTAAGCGGTTAGTGGTATTTATACATATATATGTGTATCTAAACAAATAAAGTTCCTTATTATAAATAAGACATTACTACGTACCAATAATATAATCATCGAATAAAACAACAAAAGTACATTTACACTATTGGGACAGGTACGTATCTGAACAGCTTGGTACATTTTGTCATTTTTAAATGTTTTTTGTCACCTGCAATATGTGTAATCCGGTATTATACGCAATGCCTAGAATGCCAACAGTTTTTCAAACGAATTAAAAAAGGTACTTAATTAAAATACTAGTGCTATTAAAATGGTTTAAGAAAGGAAAGGAGTTAGGAAAACATTTCGGGATGTAGAAATAATGTTTTGATAGTTTTGTTCCCAATATTCTACCATAGTCAGCGGTTTTACTAAATAATAATTATTATTGATGAGACATTAAGATCCTCTCAGTCTCCGGAATTTGTAACTTTTGTATTACTTTTTACAATGCAGGCGTAGAAAAACACTTTCGGCAAAATAGCTCTAGCTAAGTTATATTCCCGAGCTGTTGCTCAATTCATTCAAAATTGATCCTAGGCTATTGCCTAGGAGGAGTAAACTTAATTTTTTTGCGTCGGGTTTTCCGGCCTGCATTTTTCCAAACATTTGTAGGTACCTGCCCACTTTCCAACGTTTAGCTTTGCATTTGTTTAACGTATGTGCATATATTGTGTATTTATAAGTTAACATTGAGTATACCAGGAAATTAAACAGATGTAAAATTCCGCAGTGCCCGTGACAACCCGTATCAACGCAGAGCGAACTCAAGTGGTGGCCGGCTCGGAGATCAGATTAGCATGTGACGTAGATGGCTACCCTGAGCCGCGTGTGCAATGGACCAAAGACAGGATGCAGCTCACAGCCACAGACAGGATACAAATCACAGGTCTGTTGGATTAACTCCGATACACAATTCCATACTAAAGTCTTAGATAATTTATACCCCTAGAAAGAGTCTCTTGCTGTTAGACAACCGACATAAACAGGCCAGGAATATATGTTTAGTGTGCTTGACAAGCGACGTGTTACACTCGCGATTTGTTTGACACTTTGTGTTAGTGTGCGTGCATTGCTCAAAATGGAGGTTAATTTTAAACACAATTTTTTCGACGTTTTCACAGCTGCCAAAGTATGATCTAAGACTAAAGTTATGCTGATAACCTTCTTGTATTGTTAAATTGGACGTAGTTCCTGAAAAACGTTCCAAGCCACAAACATCACATTTTAAGAATTTGTATTTAAAGTTTTGTAAATGTTAAGTGTAACCATACATGTGGGTTGGGCTACTAAGTCATTATGTCATGTTAGAGAGACAGTAGGGCTGCTATTTTTTGTCAGCCCGTTAATATGAATCTCATAACCAGTTTTGTGTTCTTAACTTAATATCGACATGATTGTGGTTTGGTAAGTTTTTCTGGACATACGTCCAATTATGCAGTTGAAATTACTTTCTTTAAAAATCTAGAAATGCAAATTAAAGCTGACCATCTTAATGCAAGATCGAACTGAAATATCTTAAAAAACAACGAGCAGTGTTTGTTCAACGTGACGTGTTATATAATATAAGAAGTCTCATTGAATTCGTTCTCTTCATTACGAATTAATATGTACATAATCACAACTACAAAATAGTGATAGATTAATTAGTTTATTTAGGCGTACGGACCTTCAATCAAATCAAATCAAAATCAGTTTATTCACGTAGGTCACAGAAATGACACTTATGAATGTTAAAAAAAAAATATTTTTCTTATTGAATCTACCGCTACTTCGTAAAGGGTTGAGCTAATTGAGAAGAGGTAGCAAGAAACTCATTGCCACTCTTTTATATCAAGATTTACATTTACATCGATTTACAAATCATTTCAATTACAATAGAATATGTAAAATGTAAAATGATGCAACAAACACACTCAAACGTCAAATAGTCAATGTCTTACACGAGTAAGTCAAAAAGTAAATGTAAATTAATACATTGAGTACAGTAGCTGCATCATCCACATACACCATAAATAAAGGTATTCTGTGAGCATTTTATAAGCGCTTATAAATAAATAAATATGTATATATCCATGCATTTATATACACACATAACTTGTAAGAATCTGAAACCGAGTCTCCGGCAACTGGTTCATCCTGCCACCACAAGCAGCGCCCGTTCACGAGCATGACGCATGAGCCAGCCATCGCCTCCTTCAACCATTTTTAAGGGGACGACCCGTCCCATGTCGCCGCCACAAGCAGTGACATTTAAGCGAGCATGACGAAACCTGTTACGAGAACTCAGCAAACAATAATAAAATAATTCTAATCTACATATCATGCAATACTCACCAAATACAAATAAATCTAAAAGCATGCTCCCAACTTAAAGGCTGGCGACGCATCTCTTGGTCACCCATGGTGTTGTGGATGTCCATGGGTGGTTGACTCACCACTTCCCATTAAATGATAACAATCACACTAAGGACACAAAAATGTCAAAGTTTCCCATGGTCTTTGGGTATGACTGTGTGATAATATAGTTTAAGATTTTGATATCGGGATATTGATATCAATAGAGTGAGTCATTTTCATATCATTTGCCACTACGCGTTGTATAATCACCGTATTTTGGAAAATTCATTGAATTTTCATAAACTTTATTTTACTGAAAATGTTTTCACCATAATATTCAGATTCAAAAGTGCTTAGTATAAAATATAAAAATAGTAATCTGAGATGGTAATACTGAATTACAGAGACACGTTTAACAATATTCCGGGCACAGTCGAATGACAGCGGCGAGTACAGCTGCGAGGCGGCAAACGAATACACGTCACATTCATCTGTCATCAACGTCACTGTCAAAGGTAATTATGACATTGAGCGGGGCTACGGTAGTGGTATACCGAGAGTACTAGGGTATGGTATTTTTTTAAATTAAGATTGTGTATTTAAGTATTATTCACCCATTTTGTTTTATGAGACGTTGTATTCAAAAACTAGTAATACGATTGTAATTAAACTTGGCTTAAGAAGGGCACGGATTAGGTTACAGTTAGCAATTTACGCCAAAAAATTAAAATAATGTAACAATTACCTGTAATCGTGCGCTGTGCAAAGTACTTATGCGTAATTGAGTTTGATATAATGGAAACATTGATGTTCTATAAACATATGACTCCCAATCACCTGCTAAAAGTTCGTCAAAAACGTATACATTAACTAATACAGATAGCAATCAAACATTCATTCAAGTTAACACCTTACTTTGTGGTGGGAATGTGGTGTTAATTAAAGGGGCACGTACCTGAAATACGACAACGCGTGGCGATGTATTCAAAGCGCGGTCGACAACTCTGTCTAATAGACGCGTAGGCAGAGTTTTGAGCGTGATTGTTAGTCTAATTTGTTTATTGTCATCAATGACTGGTAATCATATATTTGAAACGTATTATTAATCATAGACATAATGTTTCGCTAGTAAGAACATACCGATAACCCTTTCTTGTGACAAAACTAACTCGATGTTAATGTTTCAGGTATCTACATACCACCAACGTGTGTGGATAGCCCGTACTTCGCGGATTGTCACCTCATCATACGCAGCAATTACTGTCGTCACAAATATTATTCTAAGTGAGTATTAATTAGTAATATTGAAGAGATTGCGGTCAATGTTGATGAAACCTTTTTTAATGGACGCGAGTGAGTAGTTAATAATTTCCTCCGTGTACTAGTTAAATAGCATCCATTTCAACATAATTCATAGATTTCACCCAAGTGATTATACTTCGTCTACATTTTCATTTAAAATGAATCTATGAATAAAACAATACAGACAGAAAAAAAAATAATACTGCTCGCCTACAATGGCCTATTCCCATTGGTCTCAATAATGATTTTGTGTTATTTAGTATCTACTGTTCGTTGTGCACGTCGTGTGAGTGAGAAAGTATGATGTGTGACGCCATAGACGCGACCTAAACGCGCGTGTTCGGTCTTCTTGCTTTTTTGTAACTGCGATTCCTCTGGTTTTGCAAGAAAACATTGTAGGTGATCACTTGCCATCAGGTGACCCAAACGTTCGTTTGTCCTACTCTATAAAAGATTGGCATTGTTTGAATTTCAGAATGCAAGGATATTGATGAGCCTATTGATGTTGGAATTAGAACTAGAACTTCACCAGTGGGAGGCTCCTTTGCACAGGATGCCGGCTAGATTATGGGTACCACAACGGCGCCTATTTCTGCCGTGAAGCAGTAATGCGTAATCATTACTGTGTTTACATTACTGGGCAAATGAGACTTTACATCTTGTCTCAAGGTGACGAACGCAGTTGTAGTGCCAGTCAGAATTTATGGGTTTTTCAATAATTTTCATAAAAAAAGAACTAGATAGTTTTCAACCGGTTGTGAGTTGATGTGTAGAATTTCATAAAACAAAATATGTCCGTTGATATTTAAATACCTAATTTGTGGATGATTAGAAAGTGTATCAATAAATTTAGCGCTGTAGAGTGGTGATCGCAAATATCGCTCTTTGGTTCTTATTCCAATCAATGTTCGTCCCTATAGCCCAGTGGTTAGTGACCCTGCATACTGAGCTAGAGGTCCCGGGTTCGAATCCCGGCAGGTGCGAATATTTAAACTCCGTTAATGTTTGTTTCCAAGTCATGGATGTTTCTAAGTATTTATGTATGCTTAAGTAAGTATATTGTGTTAAATATATCGTTGTCTTATACCCATAGTACAGGCTGCGCCTAGTTTGGGCCAAGATAATTTGTGTAAAAGTGTGTCATTATTATATTTTTATTATATTATGTAACACAATAAGTGTATTGCTGTCTCTTTCATTCACAGTTATAGACGCTAAGACAATAGCACATACATACACACATACACATACACATAGAATATCATGCATAATGCAAATATGCGAAATAAGAGGACTCTTCCCGGTCCTGTCTATCGAACATGTTCTAAAATCATGTTGTTTCATACAACGCATACCTCCTGTTGACGACAAGCAAGAGAATGCGATAACATTGAACAAGAAATAGTGTGCAGAAATTACATAAAACTTCTGGAAGAAAATACGTATTTTTTTATGAAAATGGAGGACAAACGAGTGTGCTGGTGTTAAGTGATCAGCACCACCAACATTCTCTTGCAACACCAGTGGAATCACAGGAGCGTTGACGGCCTTTGACAGAAAGGTGTACGCGCTTTTTTTTTAAAGTAACCAAGGTTGTCGTATTGTCCCGGAAACACCGCACAAGGAAGCTCTTTTTACAGCTTTGTGGTACGTGGAAGAAAGCTCCTTGAAAACCGAGAGTAATAATTACAAATTTGTGAAATAAATGTTTATCGTTGTAGAATTTCCATTACATGCGCGAGGTTTCCATCGCAATATTTTATTTAATTTTACAATCTATGAGTAAATTATGAACGGACAAAGATCAAGTAGAATTTATTTCTTAAAATTTATATTTTCTGTTTCGATTGAAACATAGATGAATGCACAAGATACCTATCAGTATTTTTTAAGAAAGGTGCGTTTTGTATGAAAAATATGACGTGTCGACTGCTTTTAAATTAAAATTTTTATTTGTTGTGACCACCGTAACAACTAGAGGGATAATCATTAATTTGCACCTAAGTACACGTTGTTAGAGATGCAGTAAAGGTACCAGGGAGGATGGTATCCCGAAATTAGATTTCCCGAGAGAGTGCAATACGCAAAGTCAAAGTCAAATAATTTTTATTCATTTTGGCTCAAACTTACTGAAAAATTACTGAATCTACCATATGCTCGGAAAAAGTTGAGCTCGTGAGAGGAACATACAAGAAACTCAACGACCACTGTACATAAATATAACAAATCTTAATATATATAAATTACGTGTCGCGTTGTTTGTCCGCGATGAACTCTTAAACAAATGAACGGATTTTAATGGGGATTACTTCATGGAGTGCAGTTTAGTCCAACTTGAGAGATAGGATGGTCCCAAAGCGAAATAAAATTTTTACTTAGCATTTACCCATAATTTTTTTTTCAATATTTGTTTTGTATGGACATATTTTCTATGAGAGAATTTAGTGACGCACGGTTTGACAGTTCCACTGTGAAACAATTTCATTAAAACAACAGGGAGCATTTTTTACGAAATAATTCTTGATGTTTTGAAATATTATTAGCAAATTCCTATGAATCAATATTTTTTTTATTATATGTACCTAGAAAAACGTCTGTCGAGTCAGCTTGTTAGTTTATAAAGGGCTACATCCTATATTATATGAATCGTGTTTGAATAATATCAAATATGTGAGAAGTCATCAATTTAACTTTTGTTCTGTAGATTCTGCTGCAAGTCCTGCGTGGAAGCCGGACAGCTGGAAGCTGAAGAAGCGGAGCTGATGCAGGCCGATATGTCATTTAGAAGGAAGAAGTAACGAGAAAATAACGGCTTATTAGGGAGTTCTAACGCCAGTTAATGTATTATAGATAAAATTTGATATCGAAATTTACTTAAATTAAAAAAATAGAAATAAATTTCGTGAAATATGAATTTTAAAACCGTTATAAGCATAATAATATATATTAGGTTTAGATTTTACTGTCAAATAAATTTGCATGAAAACAAATTTTATTATTTTAAGTAGGTAATGATATTTTAATAAATTTAAAGATTTCGAAATATCCAGAATGTAAAATGAAACAAAAGTGCCTTAATAATCTAAAAAGTGTGTACAAATTAATTATTATAAGAAATTTGTAACATAACATAAATGTAATACAAACTCTTACGGTGTTATTACAAACAAAAATTTAAACATGGCTTAGACACGTGTTTTGTTAAACAGTGTCTAACTATTTAAACGACGTCTAAAGACACTAAACCACATAAAGACACGGATTCGTAATAGGGCTTTTTTATACGCTTTATATTAGCTTCACCTGTATGTTTGTATGTTTGTAACCGACTTCTTTGGGCGCGATTTTGACCCACTTTAAACGGCTAGATTCAAACTTTGTAGATTTATCGAGCACCGATGACATTACACTAATTTGATAAAATTATACTAAAAAAGGAAAAACAAATAATAGTTAAAAAAAACTAAAAAGCACGCTTTATATAAAATTCAACTAAAAAATAGAAAATAAATTTAAATTGAAAATAGTGTAAAAAACTATATATGAAGTGTAGAAGAATTATTATTTTAATAATATCTTAAAAAGCACCCCACGCTTTTTTTACAATAAAATATATTTTTTTTACACTATTTTCAATTTAAATTTGTTTTCTACTTTTTAGTTGAATTTAATATAAAGTGTGCTTTTTAGTTTTTTTTAACTATTATTTATTAATACAAGTGTTTTGTAATAACACCGTTAATATTTATACAAGATAGTATTTAAATTTTATATATAGAATATTTACTATACTATTGTGATCTCTCATACTCACTCGCAATAAGTTTACAAGAATCTCTTTTTATATAATCAAATCTCAACTTTTTCTAACCTAAGATTAAACGAAATATTATACGAAAGATAGTAAAAATATTAAGTTAATTAAGTTTTCGAGATACTTCACTAACGCCCTATTCCTGAAACAACTTCATTCCAGTTTTTATAATTAATAACAACTTCCAATGAATGCATTTATAAACACAATAATTATCTGAGCGATCCAAATAAATATATAAAAGAGAAATGAACTTATCACTAACGTGCTATTTTCTAAATAATTAAATCGACTGTCACCAAACTGGAATGGAATCACTGGCCAGTAGTGATTTTATGGGTGGCCTAAAAATTTTATCAAAATCGCTGAGTATATATATCTTATATTTGACTGTTCTAATTGCACGCCTCGGCGAGTTTGTGGTTTATAACCGACCTGTCGAGCTCACACGATTTCCACACTTTAAATTGCATATTTTTTTTCTATTACTCTTACACATTATAAAAAGCACATCAATATAAAGCTGAGACACAAATGAATAATCCTGATACTTTTTTTAAGTTGTCGAATACGTACATTAAAAAAAATTATCGTGGAAGTCCAGTAGTGTGTGGTTCAAAAAAACGGCGTGGTACGGATATCTCGAAAAGACTTATACTATTTTCACTATTTTCACAATTAAGCAGAGAAGGTTCCTTTCGAAAATCATTACTGTAAGCCTTCTCGTTTTTTTTTTAAACGCAGATGATTAAATTTTATTCGAAATTTAACTTAAAAAAAATAAAGCATGAGCGTTCGAGGCGTGCACTTTTAGATTTTCCAATTTTTTATTTTATATATGTTTATAGGACGGTTTATAAGTTTCTTGTGACCCCTCTGATGTTATAAGAGTAAAGATCGCGGTGGTAACATACCAATTACTCTCCAGTGACCCGTATGCTCTCTTCTTCCATAAAAAAAATATATTATATCTTAGTATGGGTACTGTAACAAATCAATTCCGGGGAAAATAACGCACCAGCTACATAAACAGATACCACTAACAAAACAACGAAAACTAATCGCAGATAGAAACAATACCTATTTAAATATATCGTGTCCAAGAATATGTAAATAAAAATGTGAAATAGCTCTTCACACAACTAATAACACTTTTATTTCTTGCTTTTCCTCTCAATGGTATTTTCTTATTATTTAACAGCCAAGGATATGTAACAACTAATTTCGACATGGCCGAAGATATTGAAAGTACCTGTGTGTTTATTTTAGATACATATTTAAATATATATATATCGTACTTCCATATAGCTTCTTCTTTGTGATGTAAGTCTCCGCTTTCTATTTATTTGGATCGTATATTATTATAGTAATTATCAAACAGCATTACCAATAGATTTAGGAACTAAATCATGTAGTTAAGTTAATTATTATTATTATGTAAATAAGCAACAACACGCAAACTAGACATATTGTAAAAGGTTTTACCGTCAGACTTTTAAAGAAGAGAAAATATTTCTTCATAATCGCATTATCTAAACATCATCATCATAGTAATGAATAACGGCAGATCAGTGGCTTATTTTTAGTTGGAATGTATTTAAGACTTATTCAATTTCTGTGTCAAATCCTTGTTAGCCTAGGGCAGCAAAGCGGTTGCGATTTCCGACGAAGTAGAAAGAGAGAGCATTAGGGACTCGAGTAGTGAAATCGCACGAGTGATACGAATATGAAGTCTTTTTGACTCTCGCACAATAAATCTAAGGCTAGCTGACTCTTAATTGGTAGATAATATAGAGAGTGGTGCCATAATGGCGACATTAAATGAACACAATGTGAGCTATCTAACCTTAATCGTAAAAAAAAAAATCCTAAAATATGAAGTATATAATTGAAATTTTCAAATAAACCAATTATATATTGACCTTGATCCTGCAGACACTCTGTCCAAACAGTTTTTCGGGACTATGTTAGTTTAAGATTCTATCTGCAAATAAATAATACTACTTATAAATTTAGTAAACAAAATTTTATCACACTTGCGTGGTCGCGTAAGACTGCTCGAAGTAGGTGTCAGTGGCTAGGATAGCACGCGGATACTAGATTTCTTACAGGTTGTTCCGAATTGATATGGCATATTTATTTATTTAGGTGAATTATGTATTTGTTTTTGAATATTTTTTTAATGATTACGGTTAATTAGTTCTTCCCGTGTGCTTATTTAATGTCTCAATTATAGCGCTACGCTATATAAACTGTAACTGGCCAGTATCTTACGGCCATTCCCAATATACTATCTACAGATAGAGATAAATTACTACCTTCTACTCGGCCGTTAGTCTTCTCCACCCTCAAAGCCAATAATTTACGGCCGTTCCCAATATTCAGTCTATCTCTTACTTGAGATAAAAATCGTAACTACCGTTGACTTTCTGTCCCAATAAACTTATCGACGGTAACTCACCTTATCCGTACACGCTGTCTGTCAATGGGAGGACATATAGCTTACCAACGATAGAAGTTTTAATGGAAATTTCAATTCATGCGTCCCAATATAAGGCGATAAGAATGACTTATCAGGTATATTGGGACAGCTTCATATTATTGACAGCTAATTACTGAGAGTAGAAGGTAGTATTTTATCTCGATCTGTAGATAGTATATTGGGAACGGCCGTATGTGATAGATTTTCATACATCCTTTATGCCCGCATTTACGTAATAAATGTCGAACTTTCGGCCCATTTGTCACATCACAACCAATACACATTTCGAGAAGGTATAGTAGAAATATTTTTTCATCAATCACGTACCTGCCTTCAGTTGAATTGCTAGATTGTCATTACTTTCATGTTCGTGTAAGCTGGCAGTGACAAAAGTTTACGAAGGTAGACAGTAGATAAATATTATTGTGCAATACAGAATAAATATGGATACCACGACAATTCCATACGATTTATGTAGTTATTTGTGTTACAAGGGGGCAACGTGATATACTCCTCGAGAGCCTTATTTCGAATTCAGAACCTAGCGAGAATGCAATATACGCCACTCGATACCAAAATATTTTGGCCAAGAATGACACTACTTTTCATCACTACTCGAAGTTCGTGCGTTACTTTATAGTGAAAGTTTTAATAATCACAAATAAATCAAGAACGCAAACCAATCAGAAAAGAGAAAGCTTAAACTCATATTAGAACAAAATTGTAGTTTGTTCCCGCTATCCTGTAAGGCCAATTTTCTTAATTCGACTATCCAAATACCTACGCATGTTGAAAAGTAATTTATTTCATTAGGAATGCATATTATTATATTTATCTTAGTCATAATATTGTATGTCGTAATAAATTGTGTATGTATAGTACTCTTCAAAGTAAAAATGTAAATATTACAAATACACCTAATATTTGAAATAAACTTTACAATAAATAAGATTTTTTTCATTTCTGAAGCCCTTTGATTTGTTATCTTTTTAGTTAAGATTTGAGAAGCATATAAATAAAGTGATTTCCAACAGTTTTTAAAGATTAAAAGTTTTGTACCAAATTAGACCATTTATAACCACTGATATGCGCATACGTCTTTGTGAGGCTCTTGTTCTATCCAAGCTTCACTATACCGATACAGTGTATGGTTCGAGGTTGCTTGGCAGAACAAGAAATTTAATACAAAGAGTACAAAACGCCTGTGCTCGTTTTTGCTGGGATATACCGGCATGACAACACATTTCTCCATACCTCAAAGAAGATAATGGATGCTCGTAGACGACTTTATTTAGCCACGCTTCTCTTTGGTATTATTATCACAAAAACGCCAAAATATTTATATCATACATTGGAATGGCTACGTCAGCGCAGTCAGTTAAATTTTGAAACAAGGTTCGCACTCAATGTCCTGTCAGCCCCACTCCATCATTCCGCCTCTTAGAGGAAGATTTAGGTACAGTGCCACCAAGTGCTGGAATGATATATCCGTTTCGGAGCTTGAAGACTGTTGAAACTTTCTGGAAAAAAAAGTTAAAAACCTTATATTTGGATTATTAAATATCTTATATTATTACGTATTATGTCTATAAAGATAACAACTGGGATTGGACTTTTTGTTTGTTTCTTGTTTGTTGCTAATATTTCTAAAATTGCTATACCAGGTTGATTGCGGCAGAGTGTCAGAGCCTAGATTGACTGGTGGACAAGTTTTCAGTCTTAGGGTAAATGTGATGTGGTGAGACTTCAGGGCGCTTGCTTTTATGCGCCACTTGGTCAAACACGCATAAGTGGCATCGAGCTGAGTTTGAAAATGTCTGGTCGCCTCATTGGGGTCACTGTTACAACTGAGGAACGCCGCATCATCGGCACAGCTGCTTCTGGTGATTGGGGTAGGTCACTTGTAAATATGTTATAGACTCCATCAGTAGGTAGTAGGAGTGAGGAAGGTACATTTTAATTTTGCACATTAGTCCTTTATGCCAAACCCGATTGAAAGCTTGTTGTACGTCGAGAAAAGCAGCCGAACAGTATCCCTTCTTTTCCAGACATTGTCTAACTGTACAATACACTCTGTGAACTTGTTCTATGATGGAGTAGTGTTTCCGGAAGCCAAATTGATGGTCAGGTATTACATGGCCCATATCTAGGCAAGAGGATAGTCGTGCTAGGATGATCCTTTCCCACAATTTTGGTGCGTACACAGTACAGGCGTCAGGCTAATAGGGCGATAAGACGTGACTTCAGTAGGCGGTTTACCAGGCTTATGGATCGCAACAATTTGTGATGTTTTCCAGAGTGCAGGAACAAGCGAGGTTCTCAATGTGGCATTGACAAGGATGGTCAAAAACGTAATGCACTTCTTAGGAAGCTCTTTCAATGGCCTGCGGGTGATTAGATCAAATCCAGGTGCATTTTGGCTATTTCTATACCCACCTCTCTTGGTGTAGTAGGTCTCAAAGGCAGGCATAGTTGCAGGTCTTGTCCTAGGATTTGGTCTATTTCTGGATCTTCTAGACTATCCATATTGTTGGGTTGGAATACGTTGGCCAGGTATGTAGCAAAGGCCTGAGATTATTCTTGGTAAGATTCGTTGAAATGAGGTTAGTTGAGGATATTTTTTGCTACTATGACTAACGATTCGGTTGAATGGAGTCAAGAAAACGTTTATAATACAGGTGTAAGCACAACGAGACACACGCCCGCGCAATGTTCCGGTCTGCATCGGGGTAGTCAGAGACAAAAGGATTCCACTTGCTTCTATCCTTACAAACCTAACGCGCTTCCTCTACATTCATTACTCTTTTCATACATGCTCGCCGCTTGCGGGTGCTTCGAACCTTTCAAAATGTCCCCAGTTTGGTCGATGAATGTTCTACGAGGTCTGCCGCGACCGACATGGTCACACACACTTGCCTTATATATTACTGAATGAATACTCTACTTTCAAACCATCTGGGAGGCAGTGGGAGGCTCCTTTGCACCGGATGTCGGCTAGATTATGGGTACGACCACGGTGGCTATTTCTGCCGTGAAGCAGTAATGTGTAAGCATTACTTTGTTTCGGTCTGAAGGGCGCCTTAGCTAGTGAAATTACTGAGACTAATGAGATTAATGAGACTTAACATCTTATGTCTCAAGGTGATGAGCGCAGTTGTAGTGCCGCTCAGAATTTTTGGGTTTCTCAATAATTCTGAGCGGCACTGCATTGTAATGGACAGGGCGTATCAATTACCATCAACTGAACGTTGTCAATCATCTCATCACTGAACTGAATCACTGAATCATTGAACATCATCTCTTCCCTCATTTAAAAAAAAAGGGAAATGAGAAGGACGACATCTACAAAAATGAGCATTTATTTAGTTATTAATTAATACGTAACTATTAATAGCGACATTCGCTCAATGACTTACAATTTTCTCTTAAAAATCCAACAAAAGCATATTGTTCATCTGAGCATTCCATGAATGCTCCTTAAGCTGCTTGCTTTTATTTATTTAATTACTAGCTGACCCGGCAAACGTTGTTTTGCCATATAAAGTATTTTTAGTGTACGACCGTTTTTTCATCATTCGTGTTAATATTGACACTCACAAAATGTGGCTTCCTATTGGTAATAGTCAAAGTCAAATAAACTTAATTCAGATAGGCTTAAACAAAACGGTTCAGCGGTCACTATAAATATTTCTTTTAAATTGCTGAAATCACCAAATTATGTTCGGTAAAAGTTGAGCTCATGAGAAGAACAAAAGAAACTCAACTGTCCCTATTTTCAATCAATAGAGTATTTAAAAATGGCTTTCTCTATCGCTGGAGCCTCGCTGTACTATGCGAATACTGGCAAAGCATCACGTGACATCACACGCTGTTCTGCACTACGCATTGCAGCGCACTCGTTCCAGTATGTAAGCAAATAAGTGCTCAATACATGAGTAGAAAAGATACCGTATCATGAGATACGGTATCTTTTCTTTACTAACACAAATGTTAAGTATCAAATATTGACGGTAGAGTGAACTTAGTTTCACAAAAATGAATTTCTTAAAAATTCGAACACTTAATTCAATTTTACGTAATGAGGGTGGCGAAAAATAGTTTTTCGCTACACACGGCTTTATACACAGTAAGTAGTGAAATTCTTTTTAAGTTTTAAAACTACCTTCAAAAATAACATCCAATAATCGGTAAATTTAAGACTTACCAAATTAAGTGAATTTGAATCCTTAATCTAATTTCGGTTAAAACTTAGTATCCCTTAGCACGAATTTGCATGTAAAAAATATTGTAGTTGATAGAGCTTTGGTCCACGATGATAGTGTTTCAAGTTTTCAAGAAAAACCAAAATAAAAGTCTACCCTCCCCAGCCTATCTGTCACAGACTATTTGTTACATTTTATTTCACAGTTTTTCATACAATTTAAGCCGTTTTACCTGTCACCAACTTCTTTTACATTTCATTTCACTGTTTTTCATGCATTTATGGCTGTATTAGCTGGAACCCTTTGCCTGTACTTATTTTTTACTAAGAAACCAAAATCATTTTATGACAGTTTTAGCCTCCCACCGCGATGGCGCACATGTAGTGTTTATTTACGTGATTTACCTGTTTTAGGTTAGAATTTTTTTTGTGATTTTCTTGAAAACGTTGCATTACCTTGTAATAGGAGTGGTATCATTATAATCGTGGACTAAAGCTTTATCAACTACAATATTTTTTACCTCCTAATTCATGCTAAGAGATACTAAGTCCCACCCGTAATTTCTGATGACGAAGAAAGAGAATCCTTTTTTTTAAAGGTGTGACGTCACCACTTTTGACATCACAAAAGTTGACTGGCTGGTAATCACTCATCATGGATCATCGAAAGAAAACTGCACGTGATCACCTTCGTTTATTCCACAGTGTAACAACGTCCCAGACATATCCGTATCGTACGACAGCCTGAGCTCGAATACCTCGAGTGTCTTTTTTTTTTTTTTGAGAGGAGGAAATACTGTTACGTATTGTATGTAATATATCGGACCCGAGTGTCCGCGTAAGCGGACGCCCCATACCGACTAAAACCTCCTCTGTGCTGTTAGCAGCCCTGGCTTTCACACTACGCAACAATAGTCGCGGGGCGTCTCCTAAGGAGACTCGAACCTCAGACCGGCTGTGTGCTTGTGAGAAGGAGAGAGAATGAAAATGAAGATGAAAGATGAAAAGGTGAGAAGAACACACTCGCCGGCGAGTGTGGTGATGTTTTGTGTAATGTATATGTTTGTATGTATGTAAGTAGTGTAAATGTTTGTGTGCATGTATGTTTGTGTTTTGTGTCTGTTTGTGGAGTGTGTTTGTGTTTGTGTAAGTGGTGTATGTCAGTCCGTCAGTCAGTCCGTGTGTGAGTGAGTGTAGTGAAGCGATTACAGGACGAGGACTAACGTCTCGTCGGGTATCAAAACAATGTGTGGTGTATCTAGGGTGCGGGCCGCTGGCCATCGTCAGAGTGACGAGTGCCAGTGGATTGCGGTGGTTGACCGCGCCTACGCCTGCGAAGGCGGTGTGTGCGTGTCTGTGTCGGTGTTTGTGTGGGTGTCGCGTTCGCGATATTGATGTCGTCATCCGGGTCTACCGTGACGTGTCTGGGACGTCTTATTGGGTTGAGACTATGGTGAAGGGGGGAGTACCCGCATGCCTTCCTAACCAAGATGTTGGGATGGTTAGGCGCCTTGTCAAAGAAGCGTCGCGAGATCTCTTTAAAATGTTGTCCCCAAGTGTCAACAGTGTGGCAATATTTATAGGGCTCGGCTCACATGCACGCGTTTTCGAATAATGCTTTTTAACAATATTTTGATGTTACAATGTAATCAAATAATGACTTATGATTTAATTCTAGAATAAAACTACAAATCTTTTTCTTCTCGTTTTTATAGGTGTTTATTAATTGTGATGTTATATAGTATTTATATATTATGTATTTTTTAATTCTTGCGGGTTTTGCGTAGCAAACATGAATAGCTCGCAGTATAATAATTGCAGCTATTTTTCCTACTTCTTCGCACTTATCATTATATTTTGGATAAGCCATGGTGACCAAGGCTGTCTACATTGCTTCCGCAGCGGCACATATGGGGAACTGTTCTAGGGATACCCAGGCGAACCAACTGCGATTGAGAAGCTGGAATTATCGAGAAGTGTCCCTATGTTACTCGAAGGAGTGGCCTGAAGCCAGTACCCTGAATCTCGTTCACTAACAGCAATAAAACGAGCCTGATCCGAAATATTGTGACTTGATAATAATATCCTTTTGTGAATGATTTTGCACTGTGGCTTTAAAGGGTAATTTTCATTTGGACAGGCAACTTTCCAAGCATTTTAAGCAGTTTCCGCATACACTAGTGGCTGAGACCCATTAGGGGAGATTATTTTATCATATAAAGTGCTGACACTGTGAACAGAAGATAAGAATGCTGGTAAGGATATACTAGATATATTTTTCTGATGCCAATTCCACCAAAACGAATGGGCAGAGAAGCCTGGCACCAAGAAATATCAGACAATGAACAATTAAATATTTTTGATACTAAATTTCGTAGAGAATCGTCCAAACTTGAAATTTATCTAATTTCTCATCCATTGATTGGTTCAGTAGACATATGAGTTACAAGAGGCTTGGTAGCTGAAGTTTGATACAAATGGTCTCGTTGACCAGCTAACGTCAGGGTGTCGAGTTTGCGTGACGGTGTGCGCGTGCTTTGTTGAATATTATCACTGATAATTAAATAGATAAATCCCTGACGCGCTAAAAGTATAACTTCTTAGACCTATTTAGAACCTAACGTAATTTTAGTTATTTACTGTCGGCACACGAATATTGTCTACACTTCATAGCAAGTGCATCAAAAAAGGCTATATATCATCGATATCATAGTTGTATATAATACTTAATCAGGTCAGGCCCTTTAATCAAGGTAGAAACAAAGAGCGAAATCAAATTTCACCGCCCTTTGGTCGACGCTTTCACGCCACAAACCGTATCGGTGCCAGAATAAGAGCTGCGATATTCTTTATGATTTGTACATCATGCAAATTCGAAGTCAAAACTTTTTATTGCATGTCACTTGTCAATGGTAAGACGCCCCCGATGTCACGGCCTTATGCATAAGTTACATTTCTCTTGAACTGTATTCCTCTTGAACACATTCGTGTCTTCAATTTCAGTAACTACTCTTTAAGGCGAATTAACGAGACAACTCCAGGCTTTTTGTTTTAAAATACTCGACGAATAGAAAAAAACTGTCAATTAGCAGACACAGATTGATCAAATAATTAGGTACAGGTCCAGATTTATAACAAGGAAACTAAATACTAAATTGAATTATACAGTCAGCGTCAAAAAGATAGCGTCACCCATTGTATTATAAAACATGGCAACACCAATCGTTACCATATACATCTATTTACCAAAATCACACACTAATAAATATGCTACTAAAACCCTAGTAGAGATACAGAGCTCAGTCTAATGTAGGGCTTCCAATCCCGCGGCCTGTATTCAATCTCGGCATTTGGGGGACTACGAATTTTCAATCCCGCGGGATCTCGGTATTTGCGGGATCCCGCATATTGAAAATATGCACATTTTAAAACAATGAATTTATCAACTCCACTGTTATTTACGTACATATTACTATTAAAATGAGATCAATCAAATTATACTGTTTTTTTTTTTTAAAAAAAAAAACAAAACAAATTGTTTTCAAAAAATACACAACGCAAAATTACAAAATCCACCAAAAAAAAATAACATTTTAAACATATAAATTATTACTTAATTATTAAGTTTTTCAGCTTTTAATATTAACTGAAAATGTTTGCGAAGAAAATACAACATTTCCAAACTGTCGTCTGCCAAACTACTGCGTATTTTACTCTATTGCCTGGCCAGAAAATGCCCTTTCTGCTTCCACACTTGTGGGCGGTATTCCTTTTAAGGGCTTGTACGTGAATGAATCTTTCATTCACGTACATACCCTTAAATTTTTATTCTATTCTAAAAGTATGTATCAATAAACATCACGAAAATACGAAACAGTTAATAACTTGAGTTATTAAGAATAATAATTCACGCAGATTATCTTATATTGCATCGCATGCACGCTTTTTTTCAGTCCCGCAAATCCCGCGCCCGTAATCCCGCATCTCGCGGGATTGGAAAATGGTGCGGGATCCCGCAATACCGAGATTTCGGTATTGGAAGCCCTAGTCTCATGTTTATAGTCAATGTTAATATTAATATGTCAACTGATATAAAGTTTTTCAACAATCTAATTTGAATCCTATTATCTTGGGGCGAAAGTTCATTTTCCTATATTTTGGCAATTTATGTGTAGCTATATATTTGGCTACTTTGGATGACGCTATCTATTTGGTCATTTTCGGTGAATCGATGTATATGGTAACGATGGGTGCTGCCATTTTTTTTAATGCTATGACGCTATATATTTGACGCTGACTGTACAGATTGCACAGAGTCTTTGTTCGCAACGGAAAAACTATATTTTCACAAATTTGTTGATCTCCATAAAATATTTCAACAATGTGAGATGTCAACCAATGTGTTAAGAATTTGTTATCGATCCGAGTGATTACGTAAAACTATGAAAGTTCAAAGTGGAAAATCTTTAACAAACGAACATAACATGACAATAATATCAAGCAATCCAATTATATATATTTTTTAATAGAATGTTCGAGCTGTCAATATAAAAAGTTTCACCCATAAATTTACTTATTTTAATGCAAAGTAAACAGAAGGCCAAACCGGCAATTTCATATTTAAGCCCGTATTACATTTGATAGGATGTTATTATTATAATTGAAAGAGTGTTGTTGTCTTCTTTCTGAGTATCGTAACATAGTCTTCATATTCCATGAAATAAAACAATAATATCAGAGCAGTTGACAGTCGCAGAGCTTATCATCACAAACAAGCTAATTTCACTAACACTATCTGAGGCTAGAGGTCACAATTAAGTGCGTTTTGGTTAAAACATCAGCTGCTATGTTTCCGCGATTATCGACTATAAAATTCCATCCAAGATACATGAAGTTATCACGTTTGTTCTCCACAAGAGTGACAAAGAGGAACAACGATTTTGCTTTTTTTTAAATGCAAATAAGGGACGAGACGAGCGGGACGTTCAGCTGATGGTAATTGGTACGCCCTGCCGATTACAATGCAGTGCCGTTCAGGACTTTTTATGGAATAGGAGGACAAACGAGCGTACGGGTCACCTGTTGTAAAGTGATCACCGCCACCCACAATCTCTTGCAACAACAGAGGAATTACAGGAGCGTTGCCGGCCTTAAAGGAAGGTGCAGCTTTTTTTGAAGGTACCCATATCGTATCATCCAGGAAACACCGCACAAGGAAGTTCATTCCTCAGCTTTGTAGTACGTGGAAGAAAGCTCCTTGAAAACCGCTCTGTGGAGGGCCGCCACACATCCAGATGGTGGGGATGATATCCTAACTTCATGTGTGGCCGGACCAGCGCTTGTAGAGCGCTAGAATGTGGGCCGGCTTGAAGTATTGCTGTGCTCTATTAATGACGCCCAGTTTTTTCGAAGCCAAATTGGCTTTGCCCTCCAGATGGCCACGAAATTGGGAATCGCTCGCAATTTCGAAACCTAGTATTCCGATACTAGGCGAGGCTTTCAAGGAAGTGTTGTCGAAGAGTGTTGATACGAGAAATGGATTTTTTTTAGTGGTAAACGCGCAAACTTGAGTCTTCTGGGGGTTAAATTGGACAAGGTTCAATTTACCCCATTCCGCGACCTTCTCAAGAGAGGACTCGATACTTCTATTCTTCTTCTACACAAGTTTCTCTCGGCATTGGTCGACGATTTCCCGAGAGAGACCTGAATGGCCCGAGTATACGGCATCACCAGTGCTGTCGTCTGCATAGTAATGTATGTTGGAGGTGCCCAACATATCATTGATATGCAGAAGAAACAGCGTGGGAGATAGCACACAGCCTTGGGGCACTCCAGCATTCACGGGCTTCGGGTTCGAGCAATATCCGTCGACAACGACCTGTATGCTGCGCCCAGTGAGGAAGCTGGAGGTCCACTTGCACAATCTCTCGGGAAGCCCAAATGATGGAAGTTTTGAGAGGAGCGCCTTGTGCCATACACGATAAAAGGCCTTCACTATATCCAGGCCAACTGCCAGGCCTTCCCGCTTGCTTTCAATAGCCGCCGCCCATCTATGTGTTAGGTATACCAGAAGATCACCTGCCGACCGACCATGACGAAAGCCGTATTGACGGTCGTTGATCACCTGGTGACCCTGAAGGTATACCAAGAGCTGGCGGCTAATTATGCTCTCCATGATTTGGGAGAGCAGGGAGGTAATAGCAATAGGCCTGTAGTTTGCCAGATGTGAACTGTCTCCTTTTTTTGGATCGGATGGACAAGGGCTGACTTCCATGAGTAAGGGACTATGCCTTTGGAATAAGAGTGCCGGAATAAACGATTTAGCACCGGCGTCAACTCAGGGGCACACGTTCCAAGCACGATTGGAGAAATGTCATCCGGCCCGCTCGACTTCCTGACGTCCAACGAAAACAGAGCTCACCTAACAGTTTTCTGTCTGAACTGTACTTCAGGCATAGAGATCTGACACCGCGGATGGTAGGCGGTGTTTTTCCGCTGTCGTCAAGAGTCGAGTTGGAGGCGAAAAGAGCGCACAGGATATCGGCTTTCTCTTTTGCCGTATGGGCCAGGCTGTCATTCCTCATGTGCAACGGCGGCATGGACGGCTGATTGAAGTTACCAAGAGCAGCTTTTGACAACGACCAGAACTTGCATGTTCCGGTCGGGTAACTGGAAAGCTGCTCGCCGATTTTGACGACGTGCTTTGACGTCGCAGGGGCGATTTGCCGTTTAAAAAATCTGGATGCACGGTTATATTTCCTCTTAAGAACTTTGCAGTTCAGATCCTTTGTGCAAAGCGCCGCAACCCAAGTTCGATATGCCTGTTTTTTGCAGTCAGTTGCTGCTTTAACTGACGCATCGAACGAGGGCTGTGATCTGCAACCGATCGGTACCACAGAGCTTGGTATCCATTCCCTGTAGTATCACATCGGCTCCTGCAACGGCGCAGGCACTAGGATCATCCGAAGGGAAACAAACCCTGTCCCAAGAGTAGGATGCAAAAAAGGAACGCATCCTATCCCAATCTGCTGACTTGTAGTGCCAAACACGGTAGGTGGTCTGCGACGTTGGCGTCGGATAGGCACTACACTGCTGATCAGGCAATGGTCGGACGTTCCGAGAGGGGCGTCGACAAAGACCTGGTAAACATTGGGATGTGTAGTCAGCAGAAGGTCCTTATTGGACGGCATGTGGCTATCCACATCCGGGAGCCGCGTTGGCAACTCAACCAATTGAGACAGACCATACGAAAAATGCAAAATTAAGCACAGATCGCCCTGTGTAGTCTGTGGTACGTGATCGAGCCATTCGGCATTGTGCCCTTTGAAATCACCCAAGACTACAATTTCAGCGGAGGGGATCTGTGCAGTCGTCAATGCCGCTTGAACACAGCCCATGAGATGATCGGTTTCTGCGTTACCACTATGGGACCTGTAGACACACGCATGCGGACGCGGTCCTCTAAATCTACGCGGAGCCAGAGAGTAGACAGGTCCCTACCCTCAAAATTGCCGAGACGGCGACAGTAGATATCCTCCCTAACGTACACACATACCCCGGTATGAGGTAAAAAATTGTGCTCAATTTTGTACCCGGGGTACGTTAAATATGACATATCGCTAGGTCGAGATATCTGCGTCTCCGTAAGGAAACATAAGGCCGGCTGCGCCGTCTCAAGGTGGTGGTGGACGGCGTTTTAACTGGATTGAATTATACTGTAAAAGTTATTGCAAAAGTCCTCGTTAGGGGGCAAATACTACATTATTTGGACAAATATTTGAATAGTTATGCCGATATTATGTTGTAGTCCGGGTCTCTGTTCTAAAGGCACGGGCGCGCGAGCGGTCGGGCGATTGCGGGCGGGGTGTGGGGAAAGTTTAATGAAACTTCATATATATAGCTAAATAATTTTACCCTAAAATCCTACTAATATGATAAATAGGAATTGAGAAACCAAAAATTCCATGCGGCACAACAATTTGCATTCGTCACCTTGAGACATATGATGTTAAGTCTCATTTGCCCAGTAATTTCACCAGCTGCGGCGTCTTTCAGGCCGAAACACAGTCATGTTTACACATTCCTGCTTCACGGCAGAAATAGGCGCCATTATGGTACCGTTGCTTTTGGATTTTCGACTATTGGTTTCTTACATGTGTCTATTTAAAGAATGAAAATACTTGATTAATTTACAGGAATATATGACATGCGTACCTATTTTAAAGAGACGTAGGTACATCTTACTGAAAGGAAAACTGTGCAGTACTCAATAACATGTGTTGTTATATAAAAAGCTTGAATAAGGCAACTTGTGGCTCATGTAGGATATAGAGATAAGCAAGAAATAATTCCAGTTTACAAGTGGAAACATACAAAACCGACACATAATATATTTGATCCCTGCTTTCTTAAAGTGGCGTGATATTATAAAAAGCCGCGTTATCACCCGAAGATAAGTGATTTTCATAACAAAGTTATAAGGTCATATGCTGGTAGTGTCTCTGAATACAGTGATTATAATATATATGTTATCGTACTGCCAACAATCAAGTTTATTTCTAACTGGAACTCCGCAGATACACTATCGTTTCAATCAGAGCTCAAACTGTTTATTCAACGGTACAATAGTATTTTTCTTAAAATAAAACTTGTTTAAAAATGCACAGATTAATAATAGCTCTAGTATTTCTTGTAAGTTTTTCCTTCGTAGCAGCAGTGCCTTTAAATGGTAAGTGATTTTATCTCATCAGGATTCCCAGTATCTTTTATGGTAACAAAGAGAATACGTGGCAAGCAATAAGTACATTAACTAATTAATATTTACTCCATCGGAATCATTTATTACATCTCCATTTTTGAGTCCCAAAAATATTTTAGACGCAGACGAAGACATAAAGCAAGTCGTATCAGACTTGAACACGAATCGAACCCGCGACCCTTTGCAAACTTTAAATATGAAGTACATAAGTAGGTGGGTAGTTAGGTGTCTTTTATATTATATCACTTTCCTTTAAATAAAGCCATTCTCATTCTTTTTTATGAGCCTAACTCCAGTAGAACTGAAGCGAAACCTTGAACTTGAGAGATGGGTTATCTATTGGAATTAATATATTAAATAATCATAGAAATTCTCGAATAATCTTTAATTGTAATGTGTAATTGTAATAATACATATTTTATTGTGTGTTTAATAATATAGGTACGTCAAAATATGTATTAGGTAAACTTGCAATTTTATAATACATAAAGTTATTTATGTATGAAAGAACAGGGGTACCTTGATGCGATTGCCTCTAAGTGTCTTCCATGCCTTGTAAAAGAATTGTATATAATTCTATTACATGGATATGTCCTTTTTTTTAGCTAAACATTAGTACAGGTTGCTATATTTTATAAAATAATAAAATCATTTTTAAAGTCGACTTTAAACCTTTTACATATTATTAGATATAATCTACCATATAAAATATAATCGGGAGTTTATTAGGTACTTACATGAATGTTCTACTAATAATAAACTTTTTGAAGATTACATATCTATTAATTATTAACTTAATAACAAAATTATGGTTAACATACTAAAAGAAGATACCTAATAAAGCTGTTAGTTCTGCCTACTGCTCATCAAAACAAAAATATTTTATCTTATGATAACATAATAATTATGCGTAGGTATGATTACCTAAGCGTAAGATACTTGTAATAAAATTGCTACTAATATTGAGAAAATTCCAGCTATATAAATGTAAATAATATACATAGCTCTACTGAATTTCTTCTTTGGGCAATATAGTCGAGCGATTCATTCAATTTACCATCAAACCTAATCACACAATATGTCAATAACAACAATCATACTTGAAGATACTTTTACTACCTTTCGTGTTTCAGGACTGAACATCCCGTCAGAGTGCAATGACAACGCTTCCTTCGCCGACTGTGAACTCATAGTGCGCAGCAAGTTCTGCCAACACCGTTACTATTCTACGTAAGTTTATCTTTTAAAGCCAGGTTCATATAATATAACAACGACAGGGAAGGAAAGTTATGAAACGAAAGACAGGGTAGGTCTTTAACTAGCATTTGTTCGCCGTCTTCTTTCTTTGTAGGCTAACATAGCGCTCGATGTCGTGTCTCACTCAATCTCAACTCATATGACTTAGGGCACGCGATCTCGATTCATAAGACAACGCTACAATGCAAATCAGACTTTAGTAACTAAATGGTGTTCTATGTAGTATATGTATACAGTCTCAAGTCATTGAATGGTGTTCTATGTAGTATATGTATACAGTCTCAAGTCATTGAATGGTGTTCTATGTAGTATATGCATGCAGTCTCAAGTCATTGAATGGTGTTCTATGTACTATATGCATGCAGTCTCAAGTCATTGAATGGTGTTCTATGTACTATATGCATGCAGTCTCAAGTCATTGAATGGTGTTCTATGTACTATATGCATACAGTCTCAAGTCATTGAATGGTGTTCTATGTAGTATATGGATACAGTCTCAAGTCATTGAATGGTGTTCTATGTAGTATATGCATACAGTCTCAAGTCATTGAATGGTGTTCTATGTACTATATGCATGCAGTCTCAAGTCATTGAATGGTGTTCTATGTAGTATATGCATACAGTCTCAAGTCATTGAATGGTGTTCTATGTACTATATGCATGCAGTCTCAAGTCATTTAATGGTGTTCTATGTAGTGTATGCATACAGTCTCAAGTCATTGAATGGTGTTCTATGTAGTATATGTATACAGTCTCAAGTCATAGAATGGTGTTCTATGTAGTATATGCATATAGTCTCAAGTCATTGAATGGTGTTCTATGAACTATATGCATGCAGTCTCAAGTCATTGAATGGTGTTCTATGTAGTATATGCATACAGTCTCAAGTCATTGAATGGTGTTCTATGTACTATATGCATGCAGTCTCAAGTCATTGAATGGTGTTCTATGTAGTATATGCATACAGTCTCAAGTCATTGAATGGTGTTCTATGTAGTATATGTATACAGTCTCAAGTCATAGAATGGTGTTCTATGTAGTATATGCATATAGTCTCAAGTCATTGAATGGTGTTCTATGTAGTATATGTATACAGTCTCAAGTCATTGAATGGTGTTCTATGGAGTATATGCATGCAGTCTCAAGTCATTGAATGGTGTTCTATGTAGTATATGCATGCAGTCTCAAGTCATTGAATGGTGTTCTATGTAGTATATGCATACAGTCTCAAGTCATTGAATGGTGTTCTATGTACTATATGCATGCAGTCTCAAGTCATTGAATGGTGTTCTATGTAGTATATGCATACAGTCTCAAGTCATTGAATGGTGTTCTATGTAGTATATGTATACAGTCTCAAGTCATAGAATGGTGTTCTATGTAGTATATGCATATAGTCTCAAGTCATTGAATGGTGTTCTATGTAGTATATGTATACAGTCTCAAGTCATTGAATGGTGTTCTATGGAGTATATGCATACAGTCTCAAGTCATTGAATGGTGTTCTATGTAGTATATGCATACAGTCTCATTTCACTGAATGGCGTTCTATGAAGTATATTTTAGGCAGTTTTCATTCAGCTGTGTTTCGAGCGCGCTTTGAATACAACGCCAAGCAATGCCAATTCCGTAGTCATCTGGACGGCAAAGCCAAATTAGCTTCGAAAGAAGCTGGGCGTCATAAATAGAGCTCGGCAATAATTCAAGCCGGCCCAAATTCTAGCACTCTGCAAAGCGCAGGTCCGATCACAAATGGATTATTGCTGTCATCTCTGGCCTGGCGCACTACAGTATCAGCTCGAACCATTTGACCGAATTGTCAAGGACCCAGTGCTCTGTGAACGTCTCGATCACGTGGCGTGGCGAGGAGATGTCGCTTCATTGTGTGTCTTCTACCGCATTTATCACGGAGAGTGTTCCGAAGAGCTTTTTCACCTGATTCCTGCCGCCAAATTCTACCTTCGCACGACACACCACAAATAAGGATATCATGCCCACCATCAGGATGTGTGGAGGGTTCCTCCACAGTGCGATTTTCAAGGAACTTTCTTCCACGTACAACAAAAGCTTCCTTCTGCGGTTTTTCTGCAACGATACGACGTGGGTACCTTCAAACAAAGCACGTGCACCTTCCTTAAAGGCCGCAACGCTCCTGTGATTCCTGTGGTGTTGCAAGAGAATGTAGGCGGCGGTGTAACACCTAGTGTTAGGCAATCTTAACACGGTGACCCGTACGCTCGTTTCTCCTCCTATTCCTATTTGACATCTCTCAAAATTTTATCATGTAGTAGCTTAGCTGTAAGTTTTCCAAAAATAATACATAGTATATGTATTTAATTCTTTAATTTTTCCATCTAACCAGGTTTTGTTGTAAGTCATGCATGAACGCTGGCCATATTGATCCGACATCAATATTTGAAGAAAGGGTGGAGGACAGAGATGTTTCAGGACTGAACATCCCGTCAGAGTGCAATGACAACGCTTCCTTCGCCGACTGTGAACTCATAGTGCGCAGCAATTTCTGCCAACACCGTTTCTATTCTACGTAAGTTTATCTTTTAAAGCCAGGTTCATATAATATAACAACGACAGGGAAGGAAAGTTATGGAACGAAAGACAGGGTAGGTCTTTAACTAGCATTTGTTCGCCGTCTTCTTTCTTTTCTTTGTAGGCTAACATAGCGCTCGATGTCGTGTCTCACTCAATCTCAACTCATATGACTTAGGGCACGCGATCTCGATTCATAAGACAACGTTACAATGCAAATCAGACTTTAGTAACTAAATGGTGTTCTATGTAGTATATGTATACAGTCTCAAGTCATTGAATGGTGTTCTATGTAGTATATGTATACAGTCTCAAGTCATTGAATGGTGTTCTATGTAGTATATGCATGCAGTCTCAAGTCATTGAATGGTGTTCTATGTACTATATGCATGCAGTCTCAAGTCATTGAATGGTGTTCTATGTACTTTATGCATGCAGTCTCAAGTCATTGAATGGTGTTCTATGTACTATATGCATGCAGTCTCAAGTCATTGAATGGTGTTCTATGTAGTATATGCATACAGTCTCAAGTCATTGAATGGTGTTCTATGTAGTATATGCATACAGTCTCAAGTCATTGAATGGTGTTCTATGTACTATATGCATGCAGTCTCAAGTCATTGAATGGTGTTCTATGTAGTATATGCATACAGTCTCAAGTCATTGAATGGTGTTCTATGTAGTATATGTATACAGTCTCAAGTCATTGAATGGTGTTCTATGTAGTATATGCATACAGTCTCAAGTCATTGAATGGTGTTCTATGTAGTATATGCATACAGTCTCATTTCACTGAATGGCGTTCTATGTAGTATATGCATACAGTCTCATTTCACTGAATGGCGTTCTATGAAGTATATTTTAGGCAGTTTTCATTCAGCTGTGTTTCGAGCGCGCTTTGAATACAACGCCAAGTAATGCCATTTCCGTAGTCATCTGGACGGCAAAGCCAAATTAGCTTCGAAAGAAGCTGGGCGTCATAAATAGAGCTCGGCAATAATTCAAGCCGGCCCAAATTCTAGCACTCTGCAAAGCGCAGGTCCGATCACAAATGGATTATTGCTGTCATCTCTGGCCTGGCGCACTACAGTATCAGCTCGTACCATTTGACCGAATTGTCAAGGACCCAGTGCTCTGTGAACGTCTCGATCACGTGGCGTGGCGAGGAGATGTCGCTTCATTGTGTGTCTTCTACCGCATTTATCACGGGGAGTGTTCCGAAGAGCTTTTTCACCTGATTCCTGCCGCAAAATTCTACCTTCGCACGACACACCACAAATAAGGATATCATCCCCACCATCAGGATGTATGGAGGGTTCCTCCACAGTGCGATTTTCAAGGAACTTTCTTCCACGTACAACAAAAGCTTCCTTCTGCGGTTTTTCCGCAACGATACGACGTGGGTACCTTCAAACAAAGCACGTGCACCTTCCTTAAAGGCCGGCAACGCTCCTGTGATTCCTGTGGTGTTGCAAGAGAATGTAGGCGGCGGTGTAACACCTAGTGTTAGGCAATCTTAACACGGTGACCCGTACGCTCGTTTCTCCTCCTATTCCTATTTGACATCTCTCAAAATTTTATCATGTAGTAGCTTAGCTGTAAGTTTTCCAAAAATAATACATAGTATATGTATTTAATTCTTTAATTTTTCCATCTAACCAGATTTTGTTGTAAGTCATGCATGAACGCTGGCCGAAATTTGAAGAAAGGGACAGAGATCACTGGAAGTAACTTAGTTCCTGCGAATGACACTACACTAATATAAATTAAACCTTATATTAATTAACTTATGAGAAACAACTTAATACAGAATAAGAATGTACTTTGATTCACTTTTTGATCTTTTTAGATTATCTTTATTAGATATATTATCAATTTGATCTATGTCATGTTATTCACTAAATTATAATAATGTTAAATAACAATATGTATAATAATAATATTTAAGACTCACTACTACACGGTCACATTATCTCTGGACCTCGCTGGAACGTGAAGCTCCATCCCGTACCTCTTTCACCCCTGTTGCGTCAGTACGGTTTGCAGTTTCATGACCGTTAGGTGTACCTATGTCGTGATATGTTCGTGCTATAACTGCTTTGCTTTTGTTGTTAATAGTTCTGTAGTCTGTTAATTTATGTAAAAAAATATTTTTATACTTAATCCAGATTCATTCATTGATTTCCCATAATAATAATTATCAGCACACAACACACATTAACATCAATCTATAATACTGACAAAATAAATATTTTTTTAATAATTCGTAATAACAATATCCTAGTGATGCTTGTTTTGCACACCGCGACCGTAACAAACCAACGATGTGACGTCATGCAACAGGTACAGAGATATCCGGTAACCGGGTAGCAATCCATTGTCATTCTGTCAATTATATTATTCTCATAATTATATTTTACTGAAATAAAACAAAATAATGCTGTAACATAAATTTTATTTACATCCCAAATTTCACAGTTAGTATATAAAACAAAAAACGAAATTGAGTCGGGCCGATATAACCGCCCACGAAGTACAGTCAGCAACAAAAGCGAGGCAACACGCTCCACGTTACTGCACACAATTGTAGACCCAAAACCGTTCATTTGTAGCTTATAACTGAACTCTTGTTTATAAAATTTGTTTTAATATAACTTTAAAAAAATACTCGTCAGATTTAAATAACAACTCTGGGTTCATGCAATATCAATCGTCAATACAATATAAACTTGTCATAGAATATAAGTAGGCAAATTAGATCTGTCGACTACAATGACGTTCTATACATATAGACAAATCACGTCGCATAAAAACAAAGCCAAATATGGAACATGCCACAAATTACATCATAATAAGCTAAGATACTATACATTGCTGCCTTTACTCCAGTTGATTGAAATATCATTTGTCAATAAGCAGCAATGTAAAACATTTATTCAGTTCAGGTTTGATTCGGACAGTGACAGTTGACATACGACTAAGAAGAAAAGTGTGCTTACATTATCTTTAAGCACACTTTTGCCGTTCCGCTATCAGACTGCGAATGATACTTCCTTATGTGTGTATAGAACGTCATAGGTTGATGATGTATCACATTATTTGCTCTTGTAACCAAGCAATCAATTCATTTGTTTATCAACTGTCAACCACTGATGTTTGAACAACCAGTATGGTAATTAATGTTTCACTCTTTCGTAGTCTGAGAATTAACCGTTCAAATCTACTCGGTGGTAAGCCAAATATAACATTAGAAGCTTTCTTAATCAAGGAATGTGTTAATGATGCAATGATAACGAAGAACGGTTGGGAACATTTACTTAAAATAATCCGCAAGCAATGTGCGGAGGGGTATCGAATCATAAATAATTTAGGAACATAGATATTATACTCATTAGATATATAGAAATATAAAACATGACTAATATGCAATTGCTTAACAGACAGATCTGACACAGATATATTTTGTGTACTGAATAGGTTAAAAGATGAACTTATATTCATTTCATTTTGACATCATTCTGTTTTTATGAAAATGCTCATGGCAATAATCATTTTTTTAAATGTCGATAAAAAAGGAAAGTGCTTATAACCATTTTAAAGTTATAGCTTTATATTGGCACAAAACCAAATGCAAAACAGTAAGGAATACAACCCAATAAAACTTTTTTCTAATTCCACCACAATGATAAAATTGCACTACATGGAAAATACTACAGAGACAAAAATAAATATTTTCCCATGCCGATAAATCACGAGAGGTCGAGTTGTTCTTCGACAATAACAATAGTGATGCGTTGCGCAAAGTTAAGTTCCCCAAATGGTCTTACACATTTCAATGAGAATTTCTTGCAAGTTTTAATATTTGAAAACATTACAATATTTCATCGGGACAACACCGTACCATACCAGAGACATGACGCGTCCGAGCTGGTCCCGCCACCAAATTGGTTACGTAACCAAACGGACACCAGATGAGCAGCTCTTAATAGAGCGGTTTACATTAAATGTAACCAACTAAGTTGGTAGCGGCGACTGGTTGAGCTACCATGGTGTCACAATGAAATAATATAGCCCTTACTGTCATTCCTACATCAAATAAAACATAATCATTGATTTGGTAGCAAACAGTGATTGACACATCGGAACCACAGATCTGGACTCGAACTGATCGACACCAAGCCGAGGTATCACGATTAAGATGATTGCGGACTACGTCTGTACATAGTTCACAATGGTTAAATTTTAAAACAACATCATACAGCGTCTTCTGTACACCGCTAAATACATCTTAAATACAAAATTTAAACTCGATACACAATATATGTACAGTAAATTATAATTTAAAACGTTTATAATATATTACATACTGTATAATTAATATGAAACCAGTGATTGAGTAAAACATCTGCTGGACACTGATACTGGTTACGTATATGTACACTCGGCTTTATGTAATAGACTCTTAATGTATGTGGGGGATACAGTACAGAGTCGTTTTAAGGTCGTCGTACACTTATACCATAGCGCTCTCGCATAATAGCAAAAGGAGCATTTGAATGATGATATTATAATATCAATAGCAAATAAAATATAGCTCGATGGTTCACCTCTTGCTATCCGTGTGGTACGCTCGCATGTAATGCGGTATAATGTGCAAAAACCCTAAACAAACACGGGGTAGCCAATCTCCGGCTACTTCCCTACCTCGAGCGAATGCTTGTGTACGCCATAAAATAACTTATCGGGTCTGTGAGCCCGTTATAATATCACAATACATGTTAACTAAAAGACACGCTAAACGCTCGCTTAACTCACCTATGAAACAATCAAAACAGAAATACAAATAATTACAAGCGCATGGATCGCGACGGCTATATTGTTGTTGTCTCAACTCAGCAAGGATAATAATAATAATATACATAAATTACGATTAACTACGTGTCACTAACATCTTTACATATATAAAGGGCGCCCTACACACTGGTCGGAATACACATATTGGAGAAACACGAACTATTAAGGACAAGCCAGCTTTATCATTCCAACACGAGCAGTAATTACGTCCACGTCAAACCTTAGTTACATTTTTTATTAACAACAGTTTGTGCTGAAACTGGATCGTATGCGCCCAAGAACTAATCTAAATGCAACATCCACGTACTCGTAGTGTTCAAACTAAATATTTGCACCAATTATTTAGTCCTTCATCTCCAATGTTTCCCACGATAAGATAAAACGGGAATCATTGGAGATTAATTAACATATTTTTTATCTGTTTTTACAAGTACGAAAAGATCTTTATTCTGGACAGGCACAATCAACTCGCGAACTAACTTAGGATTATGGAAACGTTCATCTACTTTAACGGGTTATAAAAAAGTTAACAAAATTTTTTTAAGTGACAAATTGAATAATGTCCATACAAACATGTATTAAACTGTGGGTGTCGCGAGTGGGTGTCGCGAGTAGGTGTCGCGAGTGGGTGTCGCGAGTTGGTGTCGCCAGTTTCCGTCCACCCGCTCGTGAGTGGTATCAGCTGTCGTCCGCAGTCCGCTCAGTCCACCACCTCGGACACGATCTTCTCCATGTCCTGGTCCACCACGTCGTCGTCGTGCGGCGGCGGCGAGGCGGGCGGGCTCGGCGCCAGCAGCGCGGCGGCGGCGGGCAGGCGGGGCAGCGGCGCGGGGCCGGGCGCGGCCGGCAACTTGAACGGCTCGTCCAGATCTTCGAGGCCGGCGGGCACCGGCAACTTGGCCAGCTCCTCTTGTAGCTTCACATAGTGCCGCTGCAATCAAATTGTTTACTTGAAAACTAAGCAAATAAAACAAAACTAATAGTGTGCTAACTAATAGTATGCTAGCTACCAGTGTACTAACTAAGAGTGTGCTAACTAATAGTGTGCTAACTAATTTGTTAGCTAACAGTGGACTAACTAATAGTGTGCTAACTAAGAGTGTGCTAACTAATAGTGTGCTAGCTAACAGTGTACTAACTAAGAATGTGCTAACTAATAGTGTGCTAGCTAACAGTGTACTAACTAATAGTGTACTAACTAAGAGTGTGCTAACTAATAGTGTGCTAGCTAACAGTGTACTTACTAATAGTGTACTAACTAAGAGTGTGCTAACTAATAGTGTGGTAGCTAACAGTGTACTAACTAATAGTGTACTTACTAAGAGTGTGCTAACTAATAGTGTGCTAGCTAACAGTGTACTAACTAATAGTGTGCTAACTAATTTGTTAGCTAACAGTGGACTAACTAATAGTGTACTAACTAATAGTGTACTAACTAATAGTGTGCTAGCTAACAGTGTGCTAGCTAACAGTGTACTAACTAATAGTGTGCTAACTAATAGTGTACTAACTTATTGTGTACTTACTAATTGTGTGATTGGAATGGTTACTAGTTATTGTTTTAATATTCCTCATTTATTTTCATTACATGCAGAAATAATCGTGTTTGTGCTAATTATAATCGAACAACCGAATTTTAATTCGAACTCTGGAAACTCAACGAGAAAATTTTATTGATATACATGTTCTCAAAACTAAAAAATAATGAGTTGTGATAAACCAGAAACGAGTTATCACTTGACCGTTTTGAATAAGTCTGAAGGATGTACTGGTAAAATGGCAGGTTGAGTGCTCACCTTGAGTGCGCACAGGTTGTGATTGATGGTTCGGTGTGTCCGCTCGTCCCCGCTCTGCCCCTCGAGATCAGTGATCCAGTTCGCAACGGTTTGCATTATCTCGTTCCGTTTTATCCAAAAGTGAGTCTGTATGACCTGCAGGAACAAACAACTTCGATTAAGCAAATTACTTCATAATTTATCTCGAGTAAACTGAACAAGGTCTTAACAAAGTGCAACTACACAATATGAGACTTCAGAATCTAAAAATTACATCATAATCATATTTTGTCATCCCGCAGTGTCTATAAATTTTGATTCAAATAAATTTTGGCATATTTCTGTTTATAATTTGTTACTCCATAATAAAGACTCATATGGTAAAAAGCTTTTAGTTTCCTTATTTGAAAAGATATGCTGATATTGAAGAACACGGTTTATTAGTTTTTAGTTAGTTACGGAACAATCACCTGGTCACACTTTACATCCTGTATAACTGAATAAAGTCCTCGAATGGCTACCACGGAAAACGCAGTGTTGGCAGCCCCAGAGAGATGGACTGACGATCTAGTCAAGATTGCATACATTGCTGGAATACATTGGATGAGGGCATCGCAGGACCGATCGGCGTGGAGATCTTTGGGGCAGGCCTTTGTCCAATAGTGGACGTCTTCCGGCTGATGATCATGATGATGAAATGAATAGAATATAGTAATGAATAATAAATAACTAGAGAGGAAGTACCTCCCGGAAGCAGGGCTCGGGCGAGCGCAGCTGGTCGAGCATGGCCCAGCGCACGCACGCCTGGTAGATGTTGGAGTTGTACTCGAGCGAGGCCAAGGTGCCCACGCACGTGCCGCGGCTGCGCTCGTACCCCGGCTCGTTGAAGTACGGCTCAGGCACCAGGATCAGCGACTGGATCGACACCAGCACCTGGACATACAAACATCATATCAAAATCACTTTATGGTACATTTAGTGCTCGACCGACGGTCAGAGCTGATATCGGTCGAGCCTAACGCGTATCATACGCGCTGACCATGTTGCGTAGTGCTCAGCTGACAGCAAACTTGATTGCGGGCCCGTGATCAGGACCTGCCAATGGAAACCAGTGAACAGTCTGCTGACAATCACACCACCTATATACATATATACAGGATGTAATCGTTAATTGTGACCAGGCGATTATTCTGTAACTATGACAGAATAAAAAAAAATAACTGATTGCCTAATCAGTAAAATGACATCAATAACTTTTTTTTAAATCAAACGGGAAATATCCAAAACACTTACACACATTTGGTATGGGATAAGTAGAAAGGTTTTAGTTTCCTTTTTTTAAGGTTAACGATAATACCCTGTATTTTCAACTCCTAGGAGCTATAAAGTCGACTCCAATTCGGATTAACACACATACGAGTCCAGAGGGCATACCATCAACTTTTAATAAGCGATGCGATTCCGATGCAGTTCAGTTTAGGTACCTAAACTGAATCACTAAAATTCGTACCATGAACTGCCTTTTACTGAATGGCGCTTAGATCGCTTATGAAGAATGAACGAAATAAATTTGTCTGTGGTCCGCGGTGAGAGAAAGAGATGACGCTCTACAGTCGTTGCATAAGTTTGTTTCTCTTACTCGAACCATATGCGTTGCGTTTCGAAACCTAAAATGATATGATTTTAGAGGTTTTTTTTGCGTAGAAAATACTACAAATACATTTTAAAATTGCGCTTTATAACGTCAAATTATAAACCATTAAGCCCTTTTTTGTAGTTATTAAATATCAGTAATATAAATAAATATTGTTCTTTGAATTACTAATTAAATATTTGCTTAGCTGTTTTCGTAAAAATAACGAGTTATGAACGCACCTCCATTGATGTTTGATTTGACAGCACGATAGAGTTCATTTTTTTTAATTCGTTCTTGCGAACAGGCTATAGCCCGGGCCCTTACTGCATCGTCTGTAACCAAAAATGAAAATACAAAATTTTCATTTTTGGTCATCGCATCTTTCATCAATAAAATTTTCCATTTCTATATGTTTTCCCTATTTTTCAAAGTTATTAACAACACGATGATTCACTTTCCTCTAAGTAGTAACTTTTTTCGAATCGCTCACTTTGACACATAAGCTATCCAGTTTATATTGAAATATTACCTCATGTACGAATGAATGAACGAACTAAATCAGTTTGCGATTCACTTGATATATTTTTTGACATCCAATTGACATCACTGCGATTTAATCAGTTGATTTGGCGTCAGCCTAAATTAGATAGCTCTAATCAGGTCGTGGTACGAAATAGCAAAGCAGGTTATTTTAGGTTGTCAATTGAATCGCAATAAGAGTTCATTGCAGGCCCGCAGAGTCCGAATAGTGTTTGTCTCCTCACACAATCACTGAAGCAACAATGAAATATTTGTTTCGGGTTGCACTAGTGATTGGTAGATTGTCGGTCGCACATGTTCAGATAGTGAGGATGATATTTTAGTTTGTCGCCTATGGGTTCTAGTGCAGAAATCGCATCAAACATCTCTTCAGACGTCACCACACGGTGACCAGAGAGGCGAGAGTACCTTCATGATGTCCAGGCGGTCGGTGTCGGTGCGCACGAACACGGAGGAGGAGTACGAGAGCGGCAGGCTGGTGGCCAGGGTGGCCGCCTCCTGCGCCAGGCGCTTCATGCGCGCCGGGTGCGAGCGCTGGCCCGCCGCGCGCACCGTGCCCTCGAAGTGGTACGGCACCGTGAACTTGAACCCGCCCTCCCCGTCCTCCGATATCATCTCGAATGTTTCTGCGGCACCCGACAATATCAATAACAAGACACATCACACACGATAACGCATTTCTTTTATGAAAATAAGGGACGGGACGAGGAAGACGTTCAGCTGATGGTAATTGATACGCCCTGCCCGTTACAATGCAGTGCCGCTCAGGATTCTTGAAAAACCCAAAATCTCCGAGCGGCACTACAATTGCGCTCGTCACCTTGAAACGTAAGATGTTAAGTCTCATTCCCCCAGGTATTTCACTGGCTAAGGCACCCTTCAGACCGAATCACAATAATGCTTACTCATTACTGCTTCACAGCAGAAAAAGGCGCCGCTGTGGTTCCCATAATCTAGCCGGCATCCTGTGCAAAGGAGCCTCCCACTATGTATGAGAATGTAGTGTTATAGTACTCACCAAACTGCATGGTGCGCATCAGTTCGATATACCTCGCCTCCCGACTCGCCCCGTATATGGACCGCGCTAGTCCCACATTGTCGGATTCGTTTTCTGAACGACACATTAACGCAGATGTTGCCTGAAATCAGTATTCATATAATGCAATCTCCAACAGAATGCTAAATTCACTCCAAAAGCCATGCCCTCTACAGGGTATCATCCCGAGACCATGCTTGATTTATAAATAATATATAGGGTGTATGATACGAGTTATATATACGTACTTATATATTAACTTATACATAACATCAAAATAAACATTCAAATTAACATCTTATTTAATGGCAGTAATGTTCGAAGTCACGAGCGAGTCGGACGCGAACTCGAGGCAAGAACATTTTGTATCAGCAGTTTAGTCATTATTTAGCAAAATGATATAAAACGTCGAGTTGGTTACACAATTTTATTAATTTAAATAAGTACTTATCTCAAATACGACAGTCCATCAACATCTCATTTTAAGTTTGGATAATATGCTGTTATTTACAGTTTTCCACTGACCCCTATCATTGCGTGGCGTTGTATTCAAAGCGCGGTCGAAACACAACTGTATGAAAACTCTGCCTAATAGACGCGTTTATTGTAAGTCAATGTTGTAGCTGTATGATTTATAAATAGAGACGGGTTATCACAAAAGGATTAGATACCTGAATGTCAGCTATGAGCGAAGCGAGTCCCTCATCCTCTTCCGATAAGTCAGAGTTACTCGATGTACTGAATCTTTGGCTATACGTCATCTTTCCAAATATGTTCTTTTTGCTCATTCTGTAACATGCAATCAAATGATGGTTGGTTGGAATGGTGGCACGACAAATCGATGTGATAGGCCTGATAGGTTATGTGGTAGCCTGTCAAATCAAATCAAAATCACTATTCATATAGGTCAAAAGTTTTCTTTTCTTTTTATATCAACCGCCACTTCGAAAAGGGTTGAGCTTTAATGAAAAGTCGTAAGAAGCTCATTGCCACTCTTTTAAATCAACATTTACAGCTTCATCTTTTTACAAATCATTTACAGCAACAAATATACTCAAACGTCAAATATTCAACGCCTAACACAAGTCAAAAAAAGAAAATGTAAAGGATTACAGAAAATCAAGAGTTATTGAGTACAGTAGATGCATCAATCCACACACATCGTAAATAGATAAAGGTATTTTGCGAGCATTTTATTATGACAAAAGATATTATGGAGTTTGTTTATGTGAATTAGTGACAATTTTTGTTCACTTCAAATAATACAGTATCATGACTGCTCCGGAAATAAATGGCACTCTGAGGGAGAAAAGAGCTTTAACAGTATTCCTTTTTTAGTTCTTTTTATTTCTTGTATATTTATATTAAGCGATAATTTTTTAATATCTTATCAATATATAAAATGGCAACATAAAAATCGTACCGTGATCAACCACGATCAGAAAGTGATGTTCCTGTCACACTGCGACTTATTATAAGTTAGTATGTCTCACTAGTGTGTAATAACGCCAGCGCTCATACTCTAACACAGCAGTATAAAAGCTTTTTGATCATGGAATAGAAATACGTACAAAAGCAGTAGAACCCCAGAGAAACACAAACATTTACTGCAACTAATGCTTTTCATTGTTTGTGTATTTAAAGTGCCGGCCCCACTGGGGGTCAGAGTTCCGATTTCTGCGTTCACTGTCACGCACACGTACAGCGCGATGTGGCGCGACATGTCCAGCACTACACACACACACACACTGGCCACTGGGGCCTACCTGAGCTTGGCCGCGTACGAGTTGGTGGTGCGGCTCATGCTGGCGAGCAGCGCGGGCAGCTTGCGCACGGTGGGCGCCAGGCGGCGGCAGCGGGCCGCGTGCAGCGCCCGCGCCGCGCGGAGCACGCACACGTACAGCGCGATGTGGCGCGACATGTCCAGCACTACACACACACACACACTGGCCACTGGGGCCTACCTGAGCTTGGCCGCGTACGAGTTGGTGGTGCGGCTCATGCTGGCGAGCAGCGCGGGCAGCTTGCGCACGGCGGGCGCCAGGCGGCGGCAGCGGGCCGCGTGCAGCGCCCGCGCCGCGCGGAGCACGCACACGTACAGCGCGATGTGGCGCGACATGTCCAGCACTACACACACACACACACTGGCCACTGGGGCCTACCTGAGCTTGGCCGCGTACGAGTTGGTGGTGCGGCTCATGCTGGCGAGCAGCGCGGGCAGCTTGCGCACGGCGGGCGCCAGGCGGCGGCAGCGGGCCGCGTGCAGCGCCCGCGCCGCGCGGAGCACGCACACGTACAGCGCGATGTGGCGCGACATGTCCAGCACTACACACACACACACACACACTGGCCACTGGGGCCTACCTGAGCTTGGCCGCGTACGAGTTGGTGGTGCGGCTCATGCTGGCGAGCAGCGCGGGCAGCTTGCGCACGGCGGGCGCCAGGCGGCGGCAGCGGGCCGCGTGCAGCGCCCGCGCCGCGCGGAGCACGCACACGTACAGCGCGATGTGGCGCGACATGTCCAGCACTACACACACACACACACACACTGGCCACTGGGGCCTACCTGAGCTTGGCCGCGTACGAGTTGGTGGTGCGGCTCATGCTGGCGAGCAGCGCGGGCAGCTTGCGCACGGCGGGCGCCAGGCGGCGGCAGCGGGCCGCGTGCAGCGCCCGCGCCGCGCGGAGCACGCACACGTACAGCGCGATGTGGCGCGACATGTCCAGCACTACACACACACACACACTGGCCACTGGGGCCTACCTGAGCTTGGCCGCGTACGAGTTGGTGGTGCGGCTCATGCTGGCGAGCAGCGCGGGCAGCTTGCGCACGGCGGGCGCCAGGCGGCGGCAGCGGGCCGCGTGCAGCGCCCGCGCCGCGCGGAGCACGCACACGTACAGCGCGATGTGGCGCGACATGTCCAGCACTACACACACACACACACTGGCCACTGGGGCCTACCTGAGCTTGGCCGCGTACGAGTTGGTGGTGCGGCTCATGCTGGCGAGCAGCGCGGGCAGCTTGCGCACGGCGGGCGCCAGGCGGCGGCAGCGGGCCGCGTGCAGCGCCCGCGCCGCGCGGAGCACGCACACGTACAGCGCGATGTGGCGCGACATGTCCAGCACTACACACACACACACACTGGCCACTGGGGCCTACCTGAGCTTGGCCGCGTACGAGTTGGTGGTGCGGCTCATGCTGGCGAGCAGCGCGGGCAGCTTGCGCACGGCGGGCGCCAGGCGGCGGCAGCGGGCCGCGTGCAGCGCCCGCGCCGCGCGGAGCACGCACACGTACAGCGCGATGTGGCGCGACATGTCCAGCACTACACACACACACACACTGGCCACTGGGGCCTACCTGAGCTTGGCCGCGTACGAGTTGGTGGTGCGGCTCATGCTGGCGAGCAGCGCGGGCAGCTTGCGCACGGCGGGCGCCAGGCGGCGGCAGCGGGCCGCGTGCAGCGCCCGCGCCGCGCGGAGCACGCACACGTACAGCGCGATGTGGCGCGACATGTCCAGCACTACACACACACACACACTGGCCACTGGGGCCTACCTGAGCTTGGCCGCGTACGAGTTGGTGGTGCGGCTCATGCTGGCGAGCAGCGCGGGCAGCTTGCGCACGGCGGGCGCCAGGCGGCGGCAGCGGGCCGCGTGCAGCGCCCGCGCCGCGCGGAGCACGCACACGTACAGCGCGATGTGGCGCGACATGTCCAGCACTACACACACACACACACTGGCCACTGGGGCCTACCTGAGCTTGGCCGCGTACGAGTTGGTGGTGCGGCTGCGTTGTGATTAACAGTCTTAATTTGTTTTTGGGACCTACTACTGAATAAGTAGTAATTTATCTTTACCTAGATATGATGAAAATGTCAATGTCCGTTCACTTCGAAGAATTGATTTTTCTTATTATAATGTACCTTTACTTTGTCTTTTCATAGAAAGTGCCATATTGATATGTAGGATACTGTTCTTTTAAGACTTCATGGTACCTGATTACTAAATTAAGTCTACTTCGTCTAACCTGTTTTTTTATGATGGTCACCCTTACATTTACAATAATTATAAATGTCGAAAATACAGCAATTGAACAAGTTGCCAATTTGCCCAAGACATATTTCATAACAGCGAGTATTGACGGACATTGACGACCGATATAGCCGAATGGCTAGTGACCCTGACTACTAAGCTAGAGGTCCTGGGTTCGAATCCCGGTAGGTGCAATCATTTATATGATGAATAATGAATGTTTGTTTCCGAGTCATGGATGTTTATTTGTATTTATGTATGTTTAAGTAAGTATATTATATTAAATATATCATTGACTTGCGCACATAGTACAGGCTATGCCAGTTTGGGGCAAGATAATTTGTGTAAGAGTGTGTCAATATTATTATTATTATTGTAAACTAATGACGCCGTATGTAAAACGAAAAATAATGCGTTTTTGCCAAGGTATAATAATCATTGTATTTTTGATATATTGTAAAAATATCTTGTACCTTTTGCATCATATTATTTTTAGTATTTTTAGTAAATAGTGATCAAGTTTGGATTTTGGTAACAAACAAAACGTAACATAAATAAATATTTTGATATAAAAATGTTTTCACTTTTCAGCCAGTTGGCTGTGACATGATGATTGGATCAAACGCTAAAGAAGACAAATGCAGGCAATGCAGAGGTAACGGCACCCATTGTCACACCAGCACAGGAATCATCGACTCAAATGATCTCAGGAAAGGTAAATTAAAATATTTTCTTCCGGCTACGGTATTCGCTGTTATTATCTACAGAGAAATTGTTCTCTTTATTCGTGCAGACATTATCTACAATTTAGTCACTAAGAGCGCGTATTCGATCTGCGATGATAATTCCATGTTTTTGAGAGTCTTTCCAGAGCCTAAGTTAGAGTTTAAGTTTTAATTTAGGGAACTACAGAGTAAAATTATAATTTTTAATAACAGTTTTCTTAAACAGAAGGCAATTTCTTCGAAGCATTTCAATTTGCTATATTGATTTATTTTCAGCCTTTAATCCAGTGACACATAATTACATTACACACAATAACAGAAAAATGGCATTTATATATTAACAAAGCAATATTAAAAAAATACAAAATCGATTCACTTTAACTTTTTTTTACCAGAATTTGAATAGAAATATAACAAGAATATTTGTTGATGACACCAAATTATAGCTTCTATAATCTCTAGAATATCCGTAAACAACAACCCAATGAAAAGATGCAGCCATTTCACCTTCTGTAAAAAACAACCTATAGGGTTACCACGTTAACCAAGACTCGTGAATGAGAGTCACGGCTTGATCACTTGGCATTGTGTAGAGACGTCGCTTCATTGTCTTTATCACGGGGAGCGTTCCGAAGAGCTGTTTCACCAGAAAACTGCTGCCGAATTCCACTTCGCACGACATGCCACAAATTACGATACCATCCCATCCATCTGGATGTGTTGCGTTCCTTCACAGTGTCATTTTCAAGGAACTGTCTTTCACGTAAAAATTGAAATTTAGTTTAATCTGAAACGGAGTGTTCCGAAGAGCCGTTTCACCTGATTCCTGCCGTCAAATTCCACCTTCGCATGATACGCCACAAGTTAGGATATCATCCCCATCATCAGGATGTGTGGCGGTCCTCCACAGTGGGGTTTTCAAGAAGCTTTCTTCCACGTACAACAAAGCTGTAGAATGAGCTCCCTTGTGCGGTGTTACCGGGACCATACGACATGGGTACCTTCAAAAAAGTTCGTACACCTCTCTTATACTAAAGTGGCAATGGGCTGGACACATTTCTCAACTAACAGCTAGGTCATAGGTTCTCAACGTGCGCGATAATGCCCCCTTGTGGGCGTTTGATACTTTCGAGGGGGCAGTAGAAGACCCAGAGAATATTAGGGGGCACTGAGATGGCGCAGATGGGGCGTGGGTAGATTAAAAAATATAGTCTAAAAAGGCAAAAAAATACACGAAAATACTCTAGAAAAAAACATATACTAAAAGTGGGCGGTGAGCAAAATAAGGTTGAGAAACTATGAGCTAGGTGGACTATTTATACAGCACGTTAGGGACCTGTAAGAATGAGAAACGTGGGTAGACCTATAACGCATATAAGGTGCACCGCTGAAATTATACAAATTGGCGGAACTAACTAGCTGGAAACAGTAAAAAATGGAAAGAAATTAATAAACGTACATAGTTTATAAGGCAAATTATTTTAACTAACATAACAGAAAACAAATCATATTTGTATACTTATCTAAGTAACATACATACTCACTTAAAAAATGTAAAAAATTAAATGTAAAATTAAAATAAGGGTTATTGTTATTTTTATTACTATTAATTCAATATTTCCTTTTTATAAACCACAGGATATAACGACGTGCTTCTAATACCTGAAGGTGCCACAAGCATTGTGATTTATGAAGTAAGGGAGTCAAACAACTACCTCGGTAAGAGTTTATATTTTTATTTTAATAATAAGTTCCAGTGGGAGGATTCTTGCACTGCATGTTGGTTAGGTGTATATTACAGTCACAATACGGTAATAAAATAGTATTTAATGTTCATACTAGAGCGCCTGAATCAATGCACTCACACATACACACGATGTACACGACCGCTAAGCAATCTTTTACCAGTGGGAGGCTCCTTTGCACCGGATGCCGGCTAGATTATGGGTACCACAACGGCGCATATTTCTACTGTGAAGCAGTAATGTGTAAGCATTACTGTGTTTAGGGATGAAGGGCGCCGCCCGTAGCAAATAAAATAATTGTGCAAATGAGACTTGACAACTTATGTCTTAAGCGAATCACTACTGGCCTTCATTTTACATTCGTTTATTTATTGGCAACGTATTTTCTCTCAAATATAATGATATATTTATGTACAACTACAAATACCTTGTACAACTTCATTCTACGCCGATTTAGACTTGAGTTAGCGAAATAATTCATACTAAAATTCAAAGCTTCCGTGAAAAAAATAGTATATAATCTCATTGAATACTTCCAGCTATCAGAAGCAAGATCAAGGACAAATATTATTTAAACGGCGGATACCGCATCGACTTTCCGAGGAGTATTGTGATAGCTGGTACCCTGTGGCACTACGAGCGTTCGCCCCAAGGGTTTGCTGCGCCAGATAAGCTGACTACTCTCGGTCCCACCACAGAACCCTTGTATTTATCAGTAAGTTTAAATCTTTTATAGTGTAGGATAATATGGATAAACATTACGAGACTTTTATCTGTAAATAAATTTTCTGATATAGAAAAATGTTATTATTTTTGGTCCAAAGTCATCTAATACAGGAATAGGAGTACCAACTAGGATGGTCACTTGATGGCAAAGTAAGTAAAAATTCTGTAGTACATCTTCGTAATAAACAGGCGACGTGGGTAGAGAGGGGCGCTGCGGTGTGGGCTTTATTATAAATTAACTAGCTGACCCAGTAAACATTGTATTGCCATATAAAGTAACAAAAAATTCAATATTTTAAATTTTTGTGGTATAAAAAAATAGATGACGACCGATATTCAGACCTAACAAATATATCGTACTACAATAATTAATAAAATCAATTGCCATCTTATAACCCCATTGCGGATCTGTGGATGGAACAGAATAATATAAAAAAAGTGATTAAAAAACAGGGGTTGATTATAGAAGGGTGAAAATATGAAGTTGTATGTATTTTTAACGCTGATAAGATAAAAATATAAATATTTGTCAGAAAAATAAAAAAATTATATTTAGGGGTCACCCTTATCATTTAGGGATATGAAAAAAAAATTGATGTTGGCCGATTTTCAGACCTACCCGATATACACACAAAACCAGTCGAGAGAAGATTATTGAAGATTATTTTGAATAGCTTGTTCGGTCATTTCTAACAGGCTAGCTTCGGATAACGATCAAAACAAACTATCGAACTTGCAAAAAGCCTTGTCAATAAAACAAATCTAAAGATTTAGTTTGTACTTGCAATTACAGTAGTATAGTAAGCAAAACGAGTAATACTGCCTATTCTTATAAGCACAATATTTTTTTAAACAGAACTAGCCGAATCACAAAAGCTTTGCTGACTAATCAAAACGCCTTTTAAAAACGCCCCCATGTCATATCGTCCAGGAAACATCATACAGGAAAGCTCATTCCTGTTTGGTTGAAAGTGGGAGAACGTATCTTGAAAACCATACAGCCATTGAGTCTTAAGATAAGGGTTTTACTAGTGCCGAAGAATCTGGTAACAATACAACCTTAAATTCGTGCCAAAATTTATAAGCTATGCTACTTAACGTACTTACCGCTCAGCCAACCGTCCAATGATGCATCCTACTTAAATTTCGGTATGTTTGTCAGACTCTTTAGTCGAAACTGCGAGGTATTTTTCGGTTGAAATTAGAATTTGGATTTGTCAGGTTATCTGATGGAATATAATTAAATTATAATATTTTTCTGTATGTTTTTGTGGGAGGCCTTTATCCAGCAGTGGACGTCTTCGGGCTGATGATGTATGATGTTTCTTTAGTCAAATATATACATTGTTATGGCGTGCGTGATATTGAACAGGCTTGTAAACTTGTATCTAAATGGGAAGAAGAAGAGATCATTTTATGATTCTATGTCAACTTTTATTTTTAGCTGCTCCTCGTTGATGACAATGTGGGTGTTCAGTATGAGTACAGCTTGCCGACCGCCTTGGCTCCCCGTCCGCATCAGCAATACAACTGGGTTCATGGTGAATTCACACCCTGCAGTGCTTCGTGTGGTGGAGGTATCACTAACACTGAAATAAAGATTATTTTTTATATACTCAAGTATCTTAAGCCCTCCATGATGTGTTCAAGAAGCGAACATTATGACCACATTTAAAATAGACTGTTTTGTTGGTAGAAATTTCTTATCTGTAAAAATGTTATGCTAAATAATAACATCGATTTCGATAGTTATTATTTCATTCAAAGGAAGATGGCGGGAATGGACCCAATAATTTAAAAATTAAGGAAGCATCTTACAAGTACAAGTTTATATTAATTATAAACATAAGTTTATACGATGTTTATATAAAAATATTGAAGCGCTAAGATATGGGAGTCAAAAGAAAGAAATTATTATAATTTATTAAAAATAAGTCATCTTTTACTAACAGAACGTTTTGAGCAATTGACATCTTCATATTTTGACATGACAGCCCTTGTCGTTATTTATTTATGGATTATTATGGATGTTCCGACTTCCGACACCATCGAACTATTGATACCTACTCAAATCAGTAGTAATTCACAATAAGATTCAATATGATTATTATTGTTTTTTGGTATTAAAATGAGTAGGTAACTTCTATGAAAGTATCGATACCTGCTTGAAAAAAGAATGAATTGTTAATACTCAATTATTAGCACTTTTTACTAATATCTTTAAATTTCCACTGCTGGCCGACCTGCCACATATCTTTTAGCAGACAGTAGGTAGGCATAGACATAAGATACAAATTATCGTTTAATAATTTTAGGGTTATATTTTACTTTTAGGTATATCTTTTTTCTCCCACTTTTTTAGGCTTAATTACGATTTGCGTTTTCTTAGTTTTGTTACATTCTACAATTATTAATAAGGTTCCATGAAGTGCGCCACTTCTTTCAGTCAATCCCAAAATACATGCATACTCGCTTCCTCCCTTCGAAGATCTCTGATAAACAAAGAAATTAATTGAAATGACTCCTATTCTAATATCAGTTAAGATGACGTTTAGTTGGAAATGAAATGTCAATTTGCAAACAAAGTTGACAAATGTTGCACGTAAGTAAGATATCGAACGATATGATAGTTGGGGCTGACTCTAGTTAGTCTCTGAAAAAAAAAACTATGATAGCTGCCAGAAAACTTTTCATTACCATTATAACCGGTTAAAATGTATGGTGCTCAGCAGCCTAGCGAAATTCTCTCTGACAAAAGCCATTCACTCTTGTATGAAACGTGCAGTCATATTTTATAGATTGACAGATGACAGCTATAATCTTGTAAAAAACAAACATAGCCGAAATCCACTTTGTTTTAAATCAAATTTTCGGTTTCAAACTTAGTCGGATTGTATATGCCATACTGTAATTACTACTATTTCAAACTTACGTTAAATGCCTGCACATTTCATAATAAACTAAATTTCAATTTTTAAATCATAATATGCGGCTCCTGAATGCATCGTGGAGGCTTATGATATGTGGGTAGGTAAAGTAGTGTATGTAACTGCAAATAATTAGGCATTAAAATACACGTGTGATGTTATTATAATAAAAATACTGACACACTCTTACACAAATTATCTTGCCCCAAACAAGGCACAGCCTGTACTATGGGTGCCAGACAACGATATATTTAATACAACATACATACATAAATGCATGTAAACATCCATGACTCTGAAACTACCATTCATATTCATCATATAAATTATTGCACTTACCGGCATTTGAACCCGGGACCTCTAGCTCAGTAGGCAGGGTCACTAACCACTATAAACCCACACTCATATTTAATGCTTTTCATTATGTATAGTAACATAAATTACTGTAATATAACAGCATGTTTGATTAAATGTCAATTTCTAATATTATCGATATCCATACTGTTCACATCACTAGTGCACTAGCAAAGTAAGTAATACATCTAGAAGCAGATCAGAGCAGAGGTAGCTTGCCGGCAATCACAACGCGAGAGCCGGCAGAGCAGTTAGGGTTGCCACTTCTAAGTTATTCAATCATAATATTTATAATCCAAATGCTTAGTAGGTATTAAGAGTTCACGTTTAAATTTAATAGGCATAATAAATAAAAAGTTACTAAACAGTCAAAGAAGCTTATGTGTGTTGTATAGAGAGGTAGGTGAACGAAGCTACGAATAAATAAGTTCGATCAAAGATTCAATTCGTTCGTAGATTCGACGTCGACTAGTAAGGAAGTTGTTCTACTTACACGAAACCGCTCGCCTCGTGTTTTTTGTCATACATTTTGATAATTTTCAATATTATTTATTTCAATTTTTGTAATTGCTAATCAGTTGGCAAACTTTATTTCTCATAATTCGATGTATACGAATAACTTAATCAAATTATATTATGCTTAGTACCTACCAATAAAATTGTGCGATACCAAAATATTGGATACAAAATAGAAGCAGAGTTGACTAATTTAAAACAAATTTTAGATAAAGATGCATTTAGTAAAGTTTTCACTAACGAGTGACTATTTTAGCCAATGCAATGGACAGCAGCAATAAATTTTGTAAGACTGTGTATATGTGCTATAGCCAATTCCAATAAAAAAAAATTAAGAAATACCAACCGACTTTAAAAAAAACCTATTCCAAAACATTATATTAAGCACTAAAAAGTAAAAAAATAATTGTGTATTTACTACAACTTAATAATGGACTTATTTCTAAAGTTCTCCTAAGTTAAATGAAATGAAAAGACTTCCTAAAAGTCAATCCAATAATTACGACAAAATAATGTAGTTACAATAATTATTATATTATTATTATTATTATTATTGTTACAATACAGTACAATTGAGAACCTTTTTTGAAGTCGATTAAAAATGATCGCCGTGCAATAAATGTTTCTTTTACAAAATTACGTAAAAATACATGTGTTATACTTGTACGTATTATAAGGTAGGTATTGTGATAAGTGATGGCATTGTAAGATACTCACGGGAGGCTTTGGTGTTTGTTCTTATGCTAAGCAAATACATGAATGGTGACGTCAAATGGTGTATTAGCACAGAATAGGTAATACTTACGTATGTATTAGTAACAGATGTTCCAGCTTAACAAATATTGTAGGTACTAGTATTTACCGCTTTTATCTCGTTCAATCAGGTTTTCAAACACGCAATGTGAGCTGTCGGTCGCGTGATGAACTAGATGAAGTAAAAGATAACCTGTGTGATGAAGGTCTTAAGCCACCTACCAACCAGAGTTGCAACACGGAGGTGTGCCCAGCGCACTGGGTGGAGGGACCTTGGAGTAACTGCTCGAAGCCTTGTGGAGAAGATGGAACCAGATCGCGGCAGGTTCGCTGTGAGCAGGTCATCAGTAATGGGTAAGCACGCATTTATCACATCAAATGGCGTTATTATAAGTGTAAATGTTAGTTTGTTACGCTTTCACGCATAAACTACTGTAACGATTTCGATTAAATTTAGTACAGAGATGGACTAGAAATTGGAAAAGGACATAGGCTACCTTTTATGGGTGGAGGTTTGAATAGAATTTTATCACAATCAAAGATGATACAATGAAACTTTGTATGCACTTGATAAGAAATAAATAAATATTAGTTCTAGCGTTTTTGAAATTTCGATGTGTGTGGGGATGAAAAAGGGGGCGAAAGAATCCAAGTTTTCACACCTAAAAAAATGCTCCCCAAAGTAACTATTCTACGCGGACGATGTTGCGGGTGAAAGCTAGAATTTATATATTTTTATGAAAATGCGAGAATAGACGAACAGGACGTTCAGATGATGGTGATTAATACGCCCTGCCCATTACAATGCAGTGCCGCTCAGGATTCTTGGAAAGCCCAAAAATTTTGAGCGGCAATACAATTGCGCTCTTCACCTTGAGACATAAGATGTTAAGTCTCATTTGCACAGTAATTTCACTAGCTACTGAAGGGCGCCCTTCAGACCGAAACACAGTAATGTTTATACATTACTGTGTTTAGTAATATATAAATTCAATTTCGACCAATATTTATGGACGATGTGGGATGGAGCCACAACCCGAGAGTCGCACAAACATACCAAGATTTGTAGATTATGCTGCATTCGGACGATTGGCTTAGTTAGAAGAGCGACGGGACGTAACCGCGAAGGCGGGTTCGAATCCCGCATCGTTCATAACTTTTCTTATAAATTATAAAAGAGATTAAACTTAATGAAGTGTGGCTTGAGATTATGCGAAATCAGACCATTTACGGAAATGACGAACAGAACTATTATTGTGGAGCCAACTAGAACTATTTCTGGTTGAAATATCTCCAAGTACTTTTTATATCCTGGTATTTAGGTGTTTGCTGTATCTCAGGCTTATTGGCAACAACAGTTCTGTTCGTGATGTTTAATCTTTCCCAATACTTTGTAGCGTGTATGCACAATACATATATAAAAGGCACATGCCATTAGAAAGATGAGAATATCTAGAATTACTATGTCTAATGAACTCACCTGAACGACAACTTCAAGCCTCGTTAATCAAGGACAAGAAAAGGTTCTATTGAGATTAATCTCAAATCAGCTTTTGAGATTACTATTTGCTTTTCAGATAAGCTTGGAATAACCAACTATTAAAGTACACTTACGCAAGGCTACCTATTGTTCCATAAGTGCATCATGTATTTTTTGAGGATGTGACTTCTAGCTTAGATTATTTTTACGTCTAGAATCTAGATAGAGCCTCTGCAATTAGGCATCGCATAACATTAGACCAGGTTTATTGCTCAAGCCTTTTTTTATGAAAATAAGGGACGAGACGAGCTGTAATTGATACGCCCCACCCATTACAATGCGGTGCCGCTCAGGAGTCTTGAAAAACCCAAAAATTCTGAGCGGCAATACAACTGCGCTCGTCATCTTGAGACACAAGATGTTAAGTCACATTTCCCAGTAATTTCACTAGCTACGGCACCCTTCAGACTGAAACACAGTAAAGTGTGCATGACAAGCTACGTCTTACACTGGCGATAATTAAGTCACTTTGTTTAAGTGTGGGTGCGTTGTTTAAAATAGAGGTTAACAGCTTACCGCTATTTTTTTCGACGTGTTCACAGCTGTCACAGTCTATCTAGAGTCTAGACGTATAAATTATTGTAAAAGACTTCTAAATTCTTTGATATCTTTCAGACATTCGTCAATAGTCGATGATAAGGAATGCATCGAGCTCCACGGACGAAAACCGGCTCGATTCGAGGAATGTAACAAGAACGCAACCTGTCCAACTTGGTTCAAGGGACCATGGAAAGCTGTAAGAAATATTACTCATAATTTCAAATAATATTTGCAATAATAATTATATTTAAGACTATCATAAAAACTTTTCTCGCTGTTTTGAGAAGTAGGAGACGTACGAGCAGTATGTTCAACTGGTGGTAATTGATACGCCCTGCCCATTACAATGAAGTGCCGCTCAGGATTTTTGCCTATGTATTGTCCTGGTAGCATCGCGTATCTTTCTATAGTTTGGTTGTATTTGGTAGAAGAACGCCACTCATCTTCATCCTTACTAATATTATAAATGTGAATGTAAGTTTGTTTGTTACGCTTTTACGCCGGAGCAACTGCACCGATTTTAATGAAATTACACAAGTACAGCGATAGATTAGAGCTTCGGAAAACACAAAGGTTACATTTTATCCTAGAAAAATCAATGATTCCCGCGGGATTTGTGAAAATATAATTATAATTATACCAATAGTAGGTTTAGTTTGCCATAGCAATCTTCCTCGAAATAAGATTCATATAATATGTTGGGAACGGGAGCGAAAACGGGAACCGGAACTGGAATAGGACATGAGATAAACTTCAATTCCAAACCTGCTTATTATTTTTAAAAACCCTTTCGGCCTTACAAATAAACTTGGTATAAAGTTATAACTGATGATAAACAAAGAAAATGCAAAATGTTTACAACATCGTTGACAACACTGTCAATACAATGATATTCTGAAGTTTTCCTAATGACAAGCTGCCTTGCAAATAAACGCGGGAAACGTTATACTCGTACGTCCGAACAAACCAATCGTAAGCAAAATGTCTATTTGTAAACATTTTACAAATTCTTGGTTTATGCTTAGTTATAACTTTATGCCAATTTTATTTGTAAGGCCGTTAATCTACGCGGACGAAGTTGCGGGCATCAGCTAGTTGGCTTGTAATTCTTAGTTTATTCATAATACCTGCTAAATGATTTACGTTTTCATAATTGTTCATAAGCACATTGAGGAATTTTCTAGAAACTGTGACAATCACAATGTTTACACGAGGAATAAACATAAACTTGTTATGACTACTACTCGGCTAGGTCAAGTTAGCGAGTCTTTTGTGGGGCGATGTACGAGTATATGCTTTTACAACAAGATCCCAGAAAAATCTTTAAAACAAAATTATAACGATATTCAAAAGAATTGTTAAAAAACGTTTGTGTGGTTATAACATAAATGACTGTCTTAATGATACCACAGATTGGGAATAGAGCGACCGCCCTCAGGCTATTAAAAATAATAAGTTTAATTGTACAATATTACTTTGTAAACATATTTTTTGATGAAAATAAGCCTGCTTAGTTTGTTACGCCCATTCTACTCAGGCCTGAAGCGTTCTTTTTGGAATGGGTGGTAGTTTTTGACTTTCAATAAGTGATGTCACATCCTATTTTGAATAAAATATTTGAATTTGTTCAATAGTGTGACAAGCTTTGTGGTGAGGGTAAGCAAACCCGGCAAGTGGTCTGTCATCGGCGAGTCAACGGTCGAGTGGAGGTGTTTGGAGACGAGGAGTGTCCTGAAGAGAAGCCACCTGCAGAACAGCCCTGTATCCTGCATCTTTGTGTTGCAGTGGATTGGGTGCTCAGTAATTGGACGGGGGTAAGATATGAGTTACTATTAAACGTAATAGATATCAATTATTATAATAATTGTATAATTAAAATTAAAAAATCCTTACTTTTTTTATTATTTGCCTTAGATTAAGGATTGGCCTCCACTGCACTCCAGATAGATACCGCACTACCTAAGAACAATAGCAATTTTATTACAGCAACTATTAGATGCCTGTGTGCGTGGCATCAAGACACTCAATGGCATCTTTAAAATGTTTGTAACATACGCTTCGTGTTATTTTACATTGAAATTAATAAAACAGAAAATACTTACTAATGATATGTGATCTCCGTGTCTCTCTTATTTCTTATAGTATTTATTTTATTACAAAGTTTTACTACGTAACCCAGCATTTTAGTTTGAGAGTCTGTAGTCTAACCGGATGCGACTACGCCTGTGGTATCTAGCTGGAGCGCAGCAGAGACCAATCCTTAATCGAAGTTATTTACTAATCTATTGTTAGTACTTATTGTACGTAGGTACCTATTTTTTACTCACGAACGCAGCGAAAGAAATGGGATTGCTTATTGTTTCAAATGTATGTTTATAGTCGGTGTTTTTTGTAAAATATATTTTATTGTTATTTTTTTTTGTTTAATGACGATTCTCGATAGATCGAAGATTCTCAATAATGTACTTTACCACACTTTCATGTAATGATATTATTTATAGATATACTAGCTGACCCGGCAGACGCTGTTCTGTCAATAGAAAAAAAAGATGTATTCGGGAATAATGTAGTCTAAAGCCATCGGAAATGTGTAAAACGTATATCTGAATGATCATACCCTGCAACTACCGTTTTTTTAAAGTATTAAGGTGCCATAAGGATATACACATGCCATACAGTCTATTCTGTAGACTTATATAAGATACACAATTCCACCTTACATTAATTTGTTATAATATCTCAAAACGTTCAGACAGCTGTTTCGTTGAAACCTCCCAGACGGCTTAATTTTTTCCGGCACCTCTTACAAACATCATTGAATACAATTTTTTTTAATTTTTTTATTAATGTATACAAAAATCTGTACAAAAACTTTACAAATTATAATCTAAAACCTTCCTCGACCACGCTATCATCCAATCCATTGGTGTAAAGAGCATGAAAATCAGTGCAATCGTTTTTGAGTTTATTGCGAACAGACAGACAGACAGACGCGGCAGAGGACTTTGTTTTATAATATGTTGTGACTATATAAAACAATTGCTAACACTATAAAACGACCCGTAGATTTTTTCACAAACAATATCTGATCTGAGTCATCATTTGTTCTTTGGTATTAAAAACAAACTAAACACTGACTAATTCTTAAAAACTTGGCAAATGGCTAATTTTCCTGAATAAAAATTCAGGTTAAAAAATAGGTGTGATGGCTCTTAACTAAGAAGTTCAATAACCTTGTGTAAGAAATAATAAATTAATTATTTAACGTGTATTTCATCAATAAAATAACTCTGACCGAAGATTCTGTTATAAACGAAATTCAGTTTTTTTACACCCTCTTTAAGAATGTTTGTAGCACGCATTCTGTCAATTCTATGTCAAAGGTTACATTAATAAAGTTTATATTGTCCAAAGCGCTAAGGTTAGATTAGAAATAATTTTATACGGTGGTGAAGTATTCTTAACTTTTACCCCCAATTATTTTTCTTCACCTTCAATTTCCATAAGTACCTTCTCCTGACAATAACGAACACATCAAAAAAAGAATTAGCGAAATCGGTTCAGCCGTTCACGCGTGATGCCGTCAAGGGAAATAGGGATTCATGTAAATATAGATATATCTGTAAGCATTTTTTTTTGTTTGAATAAATTACTTTGAAAATAAATATCAAATGTTTGTGTTCCAGTGTGATACATGTTCATCTAAAAACAGAACTAGGGTAGCCCAATGCGTGACTGAAAACCGCCAAGTGGTTGATCCAAGCATGTGCAGTTATCATCAAATGCCAGTTTTGGAAGAGCCGTGCGATAAAGACAAATTACCTGATTGCGAAGTACAATGGTACGCGACCCAGTGGAGCAAAGTACGTATTATACTATTACTGATGACCCGTGGCTCATGCCTGCCAGACTAACTTTTTCGCTTATTTTTTATATGACTTCATGGGACGAGACAAGCAAGAGGTTCAGCTAATGGTAATTGATACGCCCTGCTTATTACAATGCAGTGCCGGCCAGGATTCTTGAAAAAAAAAACAAAATTCAAACCGGCACTACAATTCGCTCGTCGCCTTGAGACAAAAAGATGTTAAGTCTCAGTTGCCCAGTAATTTCACTAGTTTTTATTAGTTCACACATTACTGTTTCACAGCAGAAAAAGGCACCGTTGTGGTGCTACTCCGCGCTATTTGATTGAACCCAAATTTGTGAGTGGCTTCAATTTGAGATATGAGATGTAAAGTATCATTTGCCCAGTAGTTTTACTAGCTATGGCGCCCTACAATCTGAAATATTGGGCGTATGCTGAGACGTAGACGAAGCTCGCAGAGCAAGGCAGAGCAGATTTTGTGACATATGTACCTACGTACTAAGAGCTACGTAGGCTGCGGTGCAAACATGTACGGCGCAGACATGCTTCTGTCCTGCTCTGCGTCTCGTGGTAGCGCCGGTCGCGGGCACAGATTTCTGTGTGATGCATGCATGGTTTTTACCGCTAATTCAACTTTGCACACATGTTTTTTCCAGGTTATTCTTGGATCAGATTATTTAATTGAATTAGTGTGTTGTGGACATTGTTTGTGTTAAATTTATCATTCAGACTATAAAAAAAAAACAAAAGACGCTCGTGGCCTATGTCTGCCTCGCCTTCCCTGCCCTGCTAATTCTGTACTGTGCTGTAAAAAAAGTATTATTAAAAAATACTGCTTCAGGGCTGATACACGGCGCCGCTGTGGTGTCCACCTATACGGAATACTGTAGAACTACTAGCATAAAGAATAAAGTTATAAAAAAAACAATGTTTTATGATGTTTTTAATAATAATTAACTTGTTGACTTTACATCACTTTAGAACGGTTGAACATTAAAAATATTTTCTTCGTTTTAGTTCGGCTAGGCAATTAATGATTTTAAATCGTTAAGGTTTATTTTTTCCTCTTTTTTTGTCTCAAAACGAAATAAATATAACAATATTATTATTCTTTTTATTGAATATTCGTCTACTGTCTTGGTCTTTCTGTTCAGGTAATAAAGATAATGGTCGATATAGAGATACAGATGGGAAAGTAAAGTTTATAAAAAATCTGTAAATTGTTCCCTTACTTTAATTTCTATAAATAATTTCAGTGTTCAGCGTTGTGTGGTAAAGGTAACAAAACACGTCTTGTATTCTGTGGACGATACGACGGGGTATCGGTGGAGAAGGTTGATGACAAGGAATGCAGCAAACTAGAACGATACAGCGATACCAAGGAATGCGAAGTCCCGAATGAAAAATGTCCAGCACAGTGGTTCGCGGCACCGTGGACTAATGTTTGTTGAAACATTATATCGATTTAACGATTAAAATAGGAATAGGACAGGCTCTCAAAGAAAAATTTTAAGAAATAAATATTATGACTGTTCATTGTCAGTACACTTATGAAAATTTAATATACGTTCACAAAAATTACATCACCATATTGCTCATAATGGTGATTTTCATTATTATAACACTACAAATAAGGTATTGTTTGTAACTAATTCTAGCAGGCTTCATAAAATGTATACACTTTTATAATAAAGTCCCAGCCACTGTTCAGGCATTATCTATAAATAAATTTAAATATTTTATTAAAAATAGCTCTGTCGTAGTGGAGTAGTAGACTCCACAGCTGAATATCTAAGTGATCCGACAGCCTGGGACTAGATTATGATTATTTTATAGCAATAGCAATGACAGTACAATAGTGTATATTTGATTAAAACGAGCGCAAAAATAAGAATGTTGGGAGAATTTCTTGCACCGCTTCTTCTCTTTCAGAGCGCCATTTCTTTCCGAAGCGATAGTAGTGTCGTATATTAGAAATGACATCAAAAAGAATTCTAAAGTAATTAATTTTGAGAAAATAAATGAGTTTTATGCCTTTTAATAAAACTAAGTGAACCACATCAATGCTGCTGTGGCGAGTAGGTACGTAGATGCTTTAGAACGTCAGGAGATGTCCAGCCTAAAATTGGCAGACCGTTCCAGTTGTCACGTCAGCATTAGTGAAGCCATCCGCAGGACATTTGCCGCTCCGAATATACCGTCTTGATGACAGGCGTCCTGATGGCTTGACCTCCCATAAGCTCGGGGAATGCTGGTGGCCTAGGACGCGACTTGCGTCGACATTATGGTTCCTCTTAATGTCCAGGCTATTTCATTTAGTGCTGGAACTGTTGCTTTGACTGCCAAAGATAGAAAACTTAACACATATATCGGTCTCAGTTAACGCTATATCTTCGTGCTGTTTTGTGTCGAGTCACTTGGTTCGAGTGGTCCAGCGGTGCGGATAATTCACAAAGTACTAACTAAGCGTCTAAACAGAGGCACAGGAAACCCAAGCGCTGGCAGCTATTTCGGTCAACGGATCAGCAGAATTCTGCCAGTATTCTTGGTACATTTTTCGTAGTTTTTACTTCATGATTACAAAAGCATCGATTCCTTGTGGATGAATAAATTTAAAATCTAGTATAGGTACTATTGCAATTTACAAAAGTTACTGATATGACGTCATTCAATTATTGATGTACGCCAAACCGACTCTTCGTCATTTGGCTGTAACTCGTCGTATCACAATCTGGATATATTATAGTAAAGGAGAAGAGGGTAGTAGAATATTTCTATGCGGAAAAAAAATATTATGAATAATATTTTTGTAAATTTACATTTCAGTGTACAAAGGTATGCGGCGGCGGTGAACAGAAACGAGCAATTATGTGTCTTCGCGGTAACAAGGAGTCTAAAGACTGTGCTGAAGATTCCATTCCTGAGAACTGGCGATCATGTAATGAACAGCCCTGTGATGAAGGTAACTGTCGTATTTTATCTTAGCTGAAGAAAGGTAAAATAATAAGGAACCTCGGGTTCCCGATAATCCCAATCAATATCAGTTGTTCCTTTGTACATTTGTATTGTATAACTCACGTTTCGTCTACTAACTTGGAGTATCTATACTTATTGTTAGCTACGAGACGGGCAGATAGGTACATTTATATAACACTAATGATTTATCTTATACCTACCTACATATTTTAAACAAAAGTTCATAATGTTAATGAATTAATTTAGTTTTGACTATTTATTTACCTTGTGTTAAAATAATAGATTTTTTAAATCAATATCCATAATCAATTGTTATACTATGATGCATCACAATAACAAAACGATATTAGCGGTACTAACGGTACTACCATTAGCTGTCAGCTTAGCCGCCCATACTGTCAGACGCTGGTAATTTATTGATTTAGCCATCCGATCTCGATGTGGGCAACTAACTTCATTTACCTTGGAAGATATATATATAGACGACCACCAAATATTATATTTATATATATAAGAATGAATTGGTGTTCGTTAGTCTCGCTAAAACTCGAGAACGGCTGGACCGATTTGGCTAATTTTGGCCTTGAATTATTTGTGGAAGTACAGGGAAGGTTTAAAAGGTAAATAAATAGGAAAATGCTCGGAATTAAATAAAAACAACAAATTTTTTTTTTGCTTAGATGCGTACCCCGTCGAATTTATTGACGCAACGGTTTGACAGTTATGCTGTGAAACAATTTCATTACAACAACAGGGTGCATTTTTACGAAGCAATTCTTGATGTTATGAAATATTATTGCCAAATTCATAAAAAACATTATCTTATTTATTATATACAGAACAACGTCTGTCGGGTCAGCTAGTATTATATATAATATTTGGTAGTCGTCTGTTATCATATAATGCAAAACGATAGTTAGATATGAATCTTCATTACTAGTTCAAAATACAGTGTCCTAGAAATAGGTTTTTGAAGACACATAGTTCTTTGTCTACACTATTATTTAGTGATAATACTTATAGTAAATGTTATACTTACAGACCAAATGCTACCATTGAATACTAAGTCTACACCCATTATGGATGATGATTACATTCTCGGGGAATGTATTGAGTACGAAAAGGACTACGAAGAAGAAGGAGCCGAAGTTATTGATGACACTCTTCCCAGTAATGAGGCAAGCTAACATATTCCTTTTCTGTTTGTTTTATGAAACTATTTAAGTTGAGTGAGTTGAGAGAGAAAAATTGTTGCTGCTGATAAATTATTTGAGCACAGAACCTGTACGGTGATTCCCGGGCTTAGATTTCAATATCGTTTTTGCAAGCCCTTTTTGTTTTTCGTAATCTATTTTTGGTACTCTCCGTTCAGTTAATTCTAAATATAGGCTGACATTATTATTTTATTATTTTTGTTTCAGCTCGACGTCATGTTTAGTGATAGCCCAGGTAACTATTGATTCTCGTAACACTAATATCCAAAAAAGTAAATAAAAAAAAAGCGTGGAAAATCTTAAAAAATCCCAAATACATTAGTAATTTATTATCCGTATTGACGATGGGTATCCTTACGCTTTGTATCTTTAAACGCAAAGCCCAACACCGATTTTGCGAATTTTCTGGTGGTGCACAAGAACTGCCAGTATACAAAAGACAAATAATTACACATACATTACACAATAACGACCGTTCCCAATATACTATCTACAGATAGAGATAAATTACTACCTTCTACTGTCAGTAACTAGCTGTCAATAATGTGAAGCTGTCCCAATATACCCGATAAGTCAGTCTTATCGCCAGTTCACTGTTGCAATTTCCATAAAAACTTATTTTTTTTTTTAATTTTCATAAAAGCTATACGTCGTCCCATTGACAGACAGCGTGTACGGATAAGATGAGTTACCATCGATAAGTTTATTGAGACAGAAAAGTCACCAGTAGTTCTGATTTTAATCTCAAGAACGCCACAACCGGAGATAGGCTGAATATTTGGAATGGCCGTTAGGCAACCACTGCCTGTAATATTTGTAAAGTAGTTTGCAGCAAGAGTCACCATGAAAAATTATAAAAGATTCTAGAATTTTTGGTAAAACATGCATTAAAAGTCCTCAACTCCTTAATAATTTAATAACTTCATAAGACGAGGCACACGTAATCCGAAACTTTAGATAGAGAATTGTTGTGAAATGATACTATAAAAACTGCCACAGGTAACTGCATATCTCTTTTTTCAGTTCTAGAAGGCTCTGGTGGCTGGACCGCTTTCACTGAAATTGAATCAGAATTTACTACTGAAGAAGGCTCTGGTGCAGGTATTTTTTTGTTAATCTATATATATAAGAGATTTCCACGTATATAGTCACTCATCACGATATTTCTGGAACCATAAGCCGTAGAGACTTCAAATTTGGTAGGAATATTCCATTCGCCGAGTAGAGGTCAGCTAAGATTTCGGAATTTCAGATTTTTCGAAATTCCACCCGCAAGAGTTTTTTTTTATTATGAACAGAACAACGTCTGTCGGGTCAGCTAGTTACATATAAATTATAGGATAATTTTCCACAGTTATAGGATACCAATGTTATTAAGCTTGTGTGTTGAATAGGATAGGATCAAAGGGTCCACTAAAACGAGACCATAAATTTCATTAGCCAAACAAATGTTAGACATCTTTAAAAGAATTGTTTTTAAGTTTCGCAAATACGTAATTGACATAAAAACTGTAATTATATTCTCTCTTATTTTAAAAATTGTTGGATATAGTTTTTTTGTTCTTACATTATATGTTCCGTTTTCAGATATAAGTGTAACGGAGGTAACGGTAACTCTTAGCGAATTCACAACAGATACTAACACAGATGAATCTACTGATATCACTATAGCATCGACAACTTTAACAAATACCAATAAACCTTCTGAACACACTACAGAAACCGAAACAAACACCGACGAAACTACGGAAAGTACTGAAGAATCCACAACTGTAACAAACACAAACAATAATGCTGAAAGCACTATTTATTCATCAACTACTGACATTGCAACTAAGAGTACGATTGATTCCACCACTGGAACAAATATTGTACAATATAGTGAAAGTACGACCGGAACAAATACAGATAATGTAACAGAAATTAATTTAGATTCAACAACTGAAACAATTACTGATGAATCTACTGAAAGTAGTGTAGAACCCACAACTGGAACAAATATTGAAATTACTATAGTTTCAACAACTGAAACAAATACTGATGAATTTTCTGATAGTACTGTAGAAACAACTACAGATACTGCTACTGATACTACTTTAGAATCTACGACTACAACAAATAATGACAATGGAACTGAGAGTACTATAGATTCAACAACTGAAACTAATACTGATGAAACAACTGAAAGTACTGTAGAAACAACAACTGATAATACTACTGAAATAAGTATAGAATCTACCACCGGAACTAACAATGACAATGAAACTGAAAGTACTATAGATTCGACTACAGCAACAAATACTGGCGAATCTTTCGAAATTACCATAGAATCTACAACTGGTACAAATACTGACGAATCTTATGAAAGTACTATAGAATCTACAACAGGAACAAATGGAGAAAATGCTTCTGAAAGTACTTTCGAATCGACGAAAGGAACAAATACTGACAATGGAACTGAAAGTACAATAGAATCCACTACTGAAACGAGTACAGATAGTACTATTGATAGTACTATTAAATTCACAACTGGAGCAAATACCGACGATGAAACTGAAAGCAGTTTAGACAGCACAACTGGAACAAATACTGACAAATCATCTCAAAGTACTGTAGAATCTACAACAGACAGCTCTACTGAAACAACTATAGAATCTACAACGGGAATGAATACGGATGAATCTACAAGTGGCACAACTGATGTAGGTCTTCAGACTGGTAGCACAGAAATAGGTGTGTATTTTATAGTAGGTAATTAGTACATAAGTTATTCTTCCATAATATATTTATTCCTACACACTTAAGAGTTCTTTAGCTTGGGTATTCATCCACCTGATTTCTGTAGACGAAGTATTGATTGACTATTGAGAAGCTCTACATAAATATTTCTTTAGATTATTGACCAACGAACTTGTGGGTAACCTGATGGCCACAATAATAACCCATAATACCAATATATTTGGATGACTTTCTAAAGTACACGTATTTCACCTTTCAAGAGGAAAAGTCTCCAAGTAACATTGACTCACCATATCAATGTTTGATTAAGATTATGCAAAAGCATAGCAAAATGACCTTCCGCAAACAAACGCGATCCAATTCCACTTTTATGAAATTTTAGTAGTTATGGTGAGTCAAGCAAGGCATGTTTCAAGTGATTGATGAAAATCCATAACTTTATTGCACTGTGAATGAGCTCGTCGCCAAATACGTGACATACGATGTTATGTCTAAGTAAACAAGTAATTTTGTTAGCCATGGCGCTCTTCAAGCCGAAAGATAACTAATAGTGCTCGGGAGAAAAGGGGGCAAGTACTATTGCAAATTAATACGAATTACAAGTCGTATATATTCAGCACCATAATTTATTCGTGCAATGAGACTCACTTTGTTGGACCGATAATATTGAATTGAAATTCTATATTGTTATACCTTATTAATCGTGTGTTGTATTCTGTCTGTATCTTTTTGTTATAACCTCCTTTTACCACTCACATTATTTTACTAAAATTATTTACGATAACAGGAACAGAAATAGTCTCGACAACAGATGCTGGGTTCAGTTCGACTGAAAGCTCTACTATAACAGAAGCTGAAACAACACAGACTGGAACCAGTGAATATGCTGAAACATCTTCCACCGAATCTAACGAACCAACATCATTAACGCAAGAAAGTACTACTGAAGGTAAATAAATCAAATAAATACTATAATTCTTTCTAAAATTCATAAATCAAAGGATTATATGGCGGCCAAAACTTGGTTGTGTTTGCCTAGTCTGACGGCCAATCAGCATGTCCTAAATTTTTAGATCCATAGAAGCAATTTTTAAGAAGACACGCGTAGCATCGAATATTGGGATTATATTTAATAGGTAATATTTTGAAGAGAACGGGTTTGATTTTCTGTGTGTTTTATAGATTACTCAAAACTACTTAACCGATTTTATGAATATTATCTGCAGTGATTAATATAGGCTACATTTATTTCTAAAATTTGACACTTTCTATTTGTTCTTCGAAAGTTTCTTCAATTGGGCAGTCATTATTGGACGTGCACTGCAAAAGCTATATGGGGCTTGGCTATATAATATTAAAGAGATTCTTTGAAGTTCAAAATAGTTCAGGTTGCTCAAAAAATATTATATGCCAATCCAATTGACACTTTGTTACATTTATTACATTTAAAACATATTTACTTTTATATACTTCAACAGAATATACGTAATATTAATTAAATAGAGACAAATAAGGTTTTCGATGTAATTTAAGTCGCTAATAAGGTTGAGATATAAGTAAGCTGACATTTGAACAAACGTATTACACAACAAAATTAAGTGGTACTTAGATTTACTTTTTCTAATAGTATCTAAATATATCTATAATATCTGTAATAATGTTTGGAGATATTCATTTTTATTTTAATTATTTCTGATGTTAAATAAAAAAAAATACAAAAAAAAAACAACGGACTTCAAAAAACACTTTTCTAAAACAATAAATGTAATATGCACTAAAAACAAAAAAAAATATTGCGTATTTTTATAGAATCTAATTAATTAATCTAATTCTAGTCACAATTATTGTTATTCTTGAAATCGGTGTCCTCCCGCCGCCTTGTCACGTTGTGCGTGCCACACAAGCATATCTCACCTACAGCTATGTATATATGTAGTTACAAACCTACCTTGGCTGACATCCACTCCAACATATCAAACGACAACAATTTAAATTATTGTTATTTTTTGACTTTTAGTGTACACACTAATAATTTGTCTAAATATATTGTGTAGACCTACTAAACTTTGCAATGCAGTAATGAACGTAAGCTAATGATTACAGACAATAGAAATTCGTTAATTTGCATCTTAGAATTGAAGAGTTTCGTTACTTTGTCATGGATTCCATGACAAAGTAACGAAACTGATTCCATTCCAAACTCTCACCAAACGACCTTTGAAGTATGTATATCCTTTCCAATAAATAATAATCATCAAAATCGGTTCGCGCGATATTGAATTATTCGTCCATTTATCGCGCACATACTTTTAGCAAATGGTATTCTAATGGATGCCATTGTCAGATCTAGACCAAATTACAATTGGACCACACGGGAAGCACCAGCTTTCAAAAAAAGAATAATAAAAATCGGTACACACAGTCGAAAGATCTCAGGTAACAGACATAAAAAAACATACTGACGAATTGAGAACCTCCTCCTTTTTGAAGTTGGTTAAAAAGCCACCAATAGTCATCATAATATGGATAGTTAATATCTAATAGAAAATCGTGTTTAAATGGTAATTTTATGTTTTAGCTCAATTGGACTGGAAATCAACTGTGGAAGTATACACTCAACGGCAGAAATGTAAGATTAGGCGTAAGATCGCTAAATGCACGGATATTCGGATATATCCGTACGGATGCTGTCCTGACAAACGAACACCTGCGAAGGGGCCTTTCGATCTAGGTATTGGTCTTTATTTAAATATTACTTTTTCACTTCTTTTTGTTCTTTCTTAACTAATAAATAGAGAATTGAATCATGGATGTTCCATTAACTGAATTATAATCAGCAACCGATTGCTGACAAACGGACTCAGTATCTACTATCTTAAAATTTCCTACTATGCAAGACGAAACTGAAATATGAATATGATTTATCTCCAAATAGAAATAAATTAAAAGGTGTACTTTATAGGCACTTCCCAATAAACTATCTACAGATAGAGATAAGTTACTATCTTATACTGTAAGTAATTAGCTGCCAGTAATCTGAAGCTGTCCCAATATATCCGATAAGTCATTCTTATTGCCAATTCACTATTGCAATTTCCATACAAACTTCTATCCCTGGTAAGCTATACGTCGTCCCATTGACAGACAGCGTACGGTATGTACGGATAAGATGAGTTAACGTCGATAAGTTTATTGGGACAGAAAAGTCAACGATAGTTACGATTTTTTATCTCAAGGAGATATTGGAATATTGGAAAAGGCCGTAAGTCAACGATCTGGGCACGCAATAAAAAAAATGAATGCAACAGCTACAAAAAATAAAAGTTTACTTTTGTTGTAAGGTTGTAAGAACATTACGACGTGCGCTGACACAAAGTACGGTTGCTGTCCCGACGGTGTATCACCAGCTCTGGATGATAAAGGAGCGGGCTGTCCTGTCACACCCTGTAACGAGACGCTCTACGGCTGCTGCAAGTCTGACAACATTACTGCTGCTACTGGAAATGATGATGAAGGATGGCCCGTAATACCAGCCTGCAAGACTACAGAGTAATTTAACTAAATAGTAACAAATATTTAATGGAGTTTCAACAATTTCAAAATATTCGTTTAATTTTGTGTAAATGTGTATTTTCGAAATCTTAGGGTATCCCATGTGCTGGCCATCTCTGCTTGGTCACGTTCTTCGGTTTTGAAGGTCCTGTCCGTAATTCAAGGATTTCGTTAGGTTACTTCTTTATTGCGGTCGTAAGTGGTAGGCTAATAATTGTCAGATTGAAGATCTGGTCCGACATGCGGCTAGGTGATCGTCGGCGTGGTCTTCTGCTTTCCACCTTGCCTATTACTATCAACTTGTCTAAATTACTCGAAAGGCGTCGGTCTAAGTGGTAAAAATACCCCAAGAACTTTTGATAGCAAATTGTGAACAATCTAGTGCCCATGCGAAGTTACTCCTCCGAGGTATCCTTCTCCAACACCACATCTCAAACGCCTCAGGGTTTTTCTTTTCTGCCGCTCGGTGCTGCTCATATGAAAATAGAAGTTCTTTCTCAGCTTTAGTCACGGATCATCGCTGTTGGTATCGACTAGTCGACGAAACTGATTTAAATAAAAAAAATCATAATGTCTCACGAAAGCGAATCTTACACAAATAATGTATAATTAAAATATAAATAAGCTCTAAGCTTGACCTCATTATTTAAATTATATATTATTTTATTGAGATTAATGCATCCAATATACGATATTTTATATTTATGCATTTAATTCTTTATTATTTTTCATGAAATAATTTATATTATTCAAACACGACTCATATATTTGATGCAGCACCTTACAACCAAATTTGTTATGTATATTACAGCGATTGTAAAATACTCTATTTGATTGAAAGAAGTGGCCGTTGAGTTTCTTATTATGTTGTTCTCACGAGCGCAACTTTTTACGAACATATAGCAAATTCAGTAATTTAGAAGAAATATTTATAGTGACGATTCAGAAGCGCTTAGTTTAAGCCTGAAGGTTATTTGACTTTGACTTGACTTTAAAAAAAGATTTAATAATTTAATTCTCGGATTAGTTACCCTAAATTTAATAAATTTGAATATTACTTATAATGTCATCACCAAAATTCTTTTTTCAGATTTGGCTGTTGCGAAAATGAGCCCATTTCCGCTTCAGGACCTAACAAGCAAGGATGTCCTGAAACAGGTATGTAAACGTCTATTACTTAAACAAGAACATATATCAACAACGATTGAATCTGTACAGACAATATGTACACAAAAACCCAACTAATTATATACTCTATAACCAAGCTATCAATTGGTGAAAACGACATGAAAATTGGTGTAATAGTTGTTGAATTTATCGCTAACAGTTTTATAATAAAATGTAGTGATAAATAATACTTTATTTTGTTCTAGAAGTAACAACGACAGAAGGTACTACAGAGTATTCAGAGATTTCCACCACATCGACAGGTATTTATTATCTTTATGAGTTAATACCTACAGATAAAAGATTACTGGTAGCTTTTATGAGCAAAAAGTGACGAGACGAGTTTAGCGCCTCTTAGAATTCTTGATGGAACTCGATATTCTGACTACGCAATAAACCTCTTCACTTTGACACATAAATAACGGTACAAGAATTTTATGATTGTTTTGACCCCTCCCCCGTCATAGCTGGTCATATTTGTAAGACCCTCCCTTACTTAGTGTGATGTTAGATATTTCGCAATTATACATTTAATTTAAATAATACTATGATTTATAAACGTTATTGTTATGTAACATACTCATAACATATTATTTTTTTCAGAAACCCTTACAACAGACAGTTCGACAAGCTTCACAGGTATGTTAATATTTGAATTTTGTAACAAACTCCAACGCTGTTCTGTCAATAGAAAAAAACCGGTTGGTATGTATTCTATGTAGGTATTCGGGAATAATGTAGTCTAAAGGCATCAGGCAAGGAGTAAAATGAAATAACGACATATGACATATTATAAAATCATTCAGAAAAACAACGTATTTCTGAATGATTTTATAATATGTCGTAATAAAATGATAAGGATTAATGTCGTATTTGTGTAAAAAGCTATTATATTATTCTACCTACTAAGCTAGAGGTCCCGGGTTCGAATCCCGGTAGGTGCAAGCATTTATATGATGAATATAGATGTTTGTTTCCGAGTCATGGATGTTTAAATGTATTTATGTATGTTTAAGTAAGTATATTGTATTAAATATATCATTGTCTTGTAACCCATAGTACAGGCTATATATGCTTAACTTGGTGCAAGATAATTTGTGTAAAAAGTGTGTCAATATTATTATATTATCGCTTTATAAATGCAAATTTTTTAAAGTTCTAAAATGGATATAGTATGTTATCCTTAAGAGATATGTATATGCCATGGCAGACTTTTGTGTAGACGCACTTATATATAAGATACACAGTTTCACCAAAAATTATTTTGTTATATCTCAAAGGGTTTACACAGCGTTTTCGTTGAAAGCCCCTAAACGGTTTATTTTTTCCGACAGCTCCACAAAGTATCGTTAATGATTGTAAAAATGTATGCAACAACTTAACATATTTCACCACCAAGAAAATCGGTGCAGTAGTTATGAGTTTATCGCGAACAGACAGACAGACAGATGCGGCGAAGGACTTTGTTTCATAATATGTAATAATAAAATACTAATTAGTAATTAAAGTGAAACTTTTATTATTTCGCCTAATATTTTTCGTCCATCTGTCGCATGTCGTATAACAGCCGCGAAGTAAGAGTGAATTTCAATTTCATATACTGTTTTCAAGTCACGTTGCCTGAGTGGCTTACGGCGCCGCTGGTTCCCGAGAGGGAGAGTAGGTTCGAACCCTCCCTCTCGGGAACTGACAATTGTTTTTTTTTTTTTTTACATTATAATTTTTAAGGATAAGTAAAACATATTATATATAATTTGTTGGTGTCATTTCTAATATACTAGAAACTATCAAAATCTAAACTTCGGAAATATATTATGGTGCTCTGAGAAGAAGCGGCGCAAGAAACTCTCCCAGCATTCTTCTTTTTTGCGCTCTTTTTAATAAAATATGTAACAATATTGTACTGTAATTGTTATTGCTATAAAATAAATAAAACATTTAATTTTTTTATAGATAATGCCTGAACACTGGCAGGTACTTTATTATAAAAGTGTATTCATTTACCCTTATATATGTATTTTATACATATGTATTTCTAATGTTATTATATGTTATTTTGTGAAAAATGTTTCACTTGCATTATGGTTTCCTCCTCCTCCTCGCGTCGGTTTCCTCAGTGCTGAGGGTCGTGATCATCTCGACAGAGTACTTTGTTGCGTATTATTTGCCGCCATCTGCCCAAAAAAGTTTAACTTTAAAGTTTATTCTATATCACCTTCAATTATTTTTTATATTATTTCCTTAGACCTAGAAGCCGAGACTACAACAGTGGTCTACACCGAAAGTACAACAGGTATTTAAAAATATTTTTATGTATAATACAGTTTTATAAGATTTCACAGAACTTATATTCTTGAAACTAATATAATATATAAAAATACGAAAGAAATAAAGTTAATTACCACAAAAATTTACTATAAGAATTAAGTCATCGTCAAAACACGCATTCAACTCTCAAAAATGCATTTTATTTGTATAATAATTTTAAAATGTTAATTAAATTTTAAAATTATTTTTCTACCTAGCCTACCAGTTATAGGCTCCTTTGTACTGGATGCAGGTTAGATTATGGGTACCACAAGGGCGCGTATTCCTGCCGTGAAGCAGTAATGTGTAAAAATTACTGTTTCGGTCTGAAGGGTGCCGTAACTAGTGAAATTACTGGGTAAATGAGTCTTCACATCTTATGTCTCAAGGTGACTAGCGAAATTATAGTGCCGCTCAGATTTTTTGCGTTTCTCAAGAATCCTGAGCGGCTCTGCATTGTAATGGACAGGGCGTATCAATTACTATCAGCTGAACGAATAAGACTAAGGCTAAAACGGGACGTTACATAGCCAAGCGTGACAAGTCAGTCTAATTAAATATCCATAAAATAATATGATCAGCGCGCCTAAAGAAGTTTCACTACAAGAAAAGACTTAAATATTTTTTATAGAAGTTTGTCCTCCACAAACGAGCATTCCTAATGTTAAGTAATCACCGCCGCCCACATTCTCTTGCAACACCAGAGGAATAACAGGAGCGTTTCTGGCCTTTAAGGAAGGTGAACGCGCTATTTTGAAGGTACCCATTCCACAGCTTTGTTGTACGTGGATGAAAGTTCCTTAAAACCGCACTGTGGAGGAACGCCACATATCCAGATAGTAGGGATGATATTATAATTTGTGGCGTGTCGTGCGAAACTGGAATTTGGCGGTAGGAATCAGATGAAACAGCCCTCCGGAACAGTCTCCGTGATAAATGCGGTAAAAGCGAGGTCGCAACGCAACAATAAGGGATTTAAATCTACAAAACACAGAATTATAATTCTTCAATCTTCATATTGTTTTCGCTTACAATCTCATATTAACATACGTGAATGTATTAAAATTATAATTAAATCAAAGTCTCATCAATCCGCTATTTCATTCTAATGATTTTTAATTTCTCCCTCAGATGTTACGACAGACGACTGTACCGCTTCTGAATATGGATGTTGCCTTGATAACATCACTGAAGCTTCAGGACCTAACGGCCAGGGATGTCCATGCAGTATATCTGAATTTGGCTGTTGTCCTGATAATGTCACAGCAGGTAATACATCACTTCATCATCATTATTTTTTGTTTTAATGGAAAAGGAGAACAAACGAGCGTACGGGCCACCTGGTGTTAAGTGATCACCGCCGCCCACATTCTCTTGCTACACCAGAGGAATCACAGGAGCGTTGCCCGCCTTTAAGGAAGGTGTACGCGCTTTTTTTGAAGGTACCCATTTCGTATCGTTCCGGAAACACCGCATAGGGAAGTTCATTCCATAGCTTTGTAGAACGTGGAAGAAAGATCCTTGAAAACCACACTGTGGAGGACAGCCACACAACCAGATGGTGGGGATGATATCCTAACTTGTGCCGTGTCGTGGGAAGGTGAAATTCGGCGGCAGGAATAAGGTGAAATAGCTCTTCGGAACACTCCCCACGATAAATACGGTAGATGACACACAATGAAACGATATCTCTACGCAACGCCAAGTGATCCAGCAGTTCACAGAGCACTGGGTCCCCGACAATTCGAGCTGCTCTGCGTTACATGCGGTCAAATGGATCGAGCTGATACTGGGGGTGCGCCAGACCCGTGATGACAGCAATAATGATTTCAGCCGGAAGACGTCCACTGATCGATCCTATCCATATCTCATCCAACCTTTTCCGGTGATCTTGACCAGATCGTCGATTACATAACTCTATTCGGTTCATTATTGACCACAAATTATTTTTCCGCTTTTGCAGATATATTTAAGATTTTGTACCGAAATAGTTCTAATGAGAAGCCCTGCTCCACTGTCAAACTGTCTGCTAACAGTAGTAATTTTTCACAGTGTGTATTGCTGTGACGATACCATAATGATAGACTCACCAAAACAATAAGTATATTGTTAACTCCATAAAGAATAGATCAAAACACAACTATGTAATTTTCGCCTGTCCCTTGCAAACCGACCATTTGTGACACCGTAGACTTAAAAGTGGTAACCGTAGTATTGCAAATATAACAATCCAAGGAAGCCAGAGAGACTGGTGCCGTAACGCGTTACGTTACAGCGAAAGTTATCACTTCAACAATGATGATAGTAGTTATTTCAAATTTAATATTAATTTTAGCTATAGGTCCAAATCTAAAAGGCTGTGGATGCATCACGTCTAAGTTTGGATGTTGTTTGGACGGTGACACTCCTGCGCATGGACCGGACCTGGAGGGCTGTTGTGCGCAGTCTCCGTTTGGATGTTGCCCCGACAACTACAAGGCAGCTGAAGGACCACATCTTGAAGGTTTGAACTTGGCATAAAGGCATAATAGGCATTTATTTTCTCAAATTTTATTCCTTTAGAATTCTTTTTGTTATCTTCTCTTATTTGAGAGAAAAGAAGCGGCGCAAGAATTATCCCAGCATTCTTTTTTGAGCTCTCTTATTAAAATATGCAATATTTGATGAATACATCGTACAGATGTTATACAGCGTAAAGATCTCGGTTGGCAGGTAAGGTGCATATGAAGTTGGCAACGTTACCTCTCTGTATGGTCAATCTTATCCTGTGACAGAGGTACGTACCAGACCTTGGGTCACCTGTCAAATCAGTTAAACGCTTGAATACCTCTGCTATGAGTTTTTGTACCGATGAAGCCCAAGGACCCATCGTCTCCACTCCAAAGGTAACAAATATGTATCCATCACCGAGTGATGCATATTTCCTCCGCCTTTGATTTTCGGAATAGATAAATAACAGAATAACTTATTTTTGAACTTGATATTTCGTTAAAGATTCAGGGAACTGTTGGATGATATGTACATGACACTTTTTTCAAGGCCGTCAAAGGTTTTACTTAATATATTTATATGGAACTTATTGAAAGAACTATCAGATACTACCAACATCAGAAAGATGTAGAGGACATTTTTATTTTACATTTTGGTTCCCTTATTTCAAATTATATGTATGTATAAAGTCTTGTTTTTTATTCAAAAAGTTTTTTTTCTAAAATGATACTTATACGTGACGCCTCAAGGGTTCAGAAAACACCAGTATAGTCCGCGAATAATTTATTACCATCCAATTGTCAGTAAAACTGCTTGGGAGAAATTTATACACATCACCAATAATTAAATTATTATCACACTCAATTTTCTACAATAATGTTCAATCACTGAATGTATAAATAAAGTACGACTCAATATCACACCCCTAAGTAGCAAATAATGTTAAACAATGTTGTTTCAACAAACAAAAAATAATAAACAAGGAAATTAGGTTGTTTATGTAAGAGAAAATTAAGTTATACTCGACCTTAATGTGCAAGACATAAGGTCGAGATTGTCTCACGCCGGTAAGCAACTCTTTCGTAACATTAAACTAAATTTCAGGATGCAGTTGCCAGACCGCCCACTTTGGCTGCTGTCCGGACAACGTCACCATCGCACGAGGTCCCAATAACGAGGGTTGTGGATGTCATTACACCGAGTATGGATGCTGTCCTGATAGGTAATTTGTTTCTAAAATAAATTTCTTAAGGACTCTATAGGAGATCAAATGAAATACGTTATAATTTTTAAAACTTTAAACAAAAATTTGGTAGTATGATGTAGCTCTCTCTTTGTCTAGTATTTAGAATAGTATGAAATAATATTATTTTTACTAACCCAATGAAGCAGGATTTTTATATTTACAGTATTTTATCATGCTAAAAAAAATCTTAATGTGTCTCTATTTTAATTTATTCTGGCGAGCTAGATCCATAGTGGATAATTATTTTGAATTAAAATTTACGTCATTGTATAGTCTAATAAATTTTTCAGACTCTAAAGATGATTGACAAAATTATTGGGGATTTGTTTATTTTTCAAATAAACAAATCCCAAATAATTTTAAAACAAATAACTAAATAAAATAAAAGGTCGCTCGATGTTCAGTGAAGTCAGTCTCATTTATATAAAATGAAATTGTGTTTTTTTTAATGAAAATAAGGGACGAGTACGTTCAGCTGATGGTAATACGCCCTGCCAATTACAATGCAGTGCCGCTGAGGATTCTTGAAAAACCACAAAAAATCTGAGCGGCAATACAACTGCGCTCGTCATCTTGAGACATAAGATGTTAAGTCTCATTTGCCCAGTAATTTCACTAGCTACGGCACCCTTCAGACCGCAACACAGTAATGTTTACACATTACTACTTCACGGCAGAAATAGGCGCCGTTGTGGTACTCATTATCTAGCCGGAATCCTGTGTAAAGGAGCCTCCCACTGGTAGATTAGACTAGTAATTATTTTTGTCCTATGTATCCTCTCAAATGCTTGGAAGTGGGCCTTTTACTGTATTTTAAAATGCTTTCATGTTATTTTCTAACTTACAGTATGCCATAAATCTGCATTAAAACGTACACAAAAGTTAGCATACCTACGTCATACTTTGTAATTGTACTTTGTGAGAATAATCTATTTTCCTACCCCCTTATTCATAATGGTCCGCTAACTTTAAACAGCCGCTAAGGAGTGTTTTTCTTATTCTGACTTAGGTCAAAAGAAGAAGACAGAGTGAGAATTAGCAATGCTTGAAGTTAGCAGACTATTATGAATAAGGGGGCTAATCTATATCTAAGCTATTACGTAAATTTTTTCGTGATACATACCTATAATTGTATAGGTATGTGTCATCGGAGACCTTTCCGCTCAATAACCCTATCTTAATTTGAATACAAAAAATATATTGGTACTTTCAATTTGTATCATTATGAGTTATGACGTTTGGTTCTTTTATTTTTAGCCATCTTTGCGAGATTTTTACAAAATTGTTCCTTCAGAAAAGTAGAATAGCACGAGGAATAAATCATTTTAATGATTTTTGCTTCGTTAGGCCAAAGAAGTATAACTACTTGCGTGCATACATAAGTACACACACCCTTTTTTTTTCGTTTACCAGACATACAGCAGCGACTGGATATAACTATGAAGGCTGTGGCTGCCACACGTATCAATTCGGGTGCTGTCCTGACGGTGTGACGATATCCAGTGGCCCCGGTCTCGCGGGCTGTCTCTGCCAGCATTCTCCATTCAAATGTTGTGGTGATGAAGTCACAGCGGCTACTGGACCGGATGGAGCAGGATGTAACTGCGCGAACAGTAAATATGGCTGTTGTCCTGATGGAACTACTGCTGCAGCAGGGCCGAAATTCCTGAACTGTACAAATATACCGATAAATAGACAAGGTAATGCTACAAATGTAAGAAGGGTGTTGAGTAGAGAGTTCGCTTTATTGTGTGTCTTCTACCGCATTTATATATAAGCACAATAGTATAGTCAGGCCATAAGGCTTGGTACAATAAAATAATTCAACCAACTTATATACACATTCAATTCACACAAAATATTACCTTAATCTTAAATACAAAAATAAAAGAAAAAACATAAGTTTTTTCTATGGGAGAGGAGGACAAGTGCGTCACTTGTTGTTTTTTTATCACCGCGAGCCATTCCTGTTGTAACAAGAGAAGAATCACAGGAGCGTTGCCAGCCCTTTACTTAACTTTACACGCTTTTTCTTAAGGTACCCATGTCGTATCGTTTCGAAAACAGCGCACAAGGAAGGTCAATCCACAGATCTTACAAAACCGCACTGCGGAAGAACGCTTTACGCTACACATCCAGATAGTGGGGATGATATCTTAATATTCTTTTTCTATCTCGCTGTATATCCGTTAGAGATTTTCTTCTCTCTTGCATTACATAGATTTTTCTATGAATTAAATTTGATAAAATAACCAACGCAAGAGAAAAATAGTTGTTTTGTTTATAATATTACTTGTATAATATAAGGAGACTTATTTTTTCAAATTATTACAGAGGCTTGTAGTCTGCCGAAGGACAGCGGCGAGTATAACACTAACGTCATAGACCGTGCAGTCGTCACAACTAAGAAGTGGTACTACGACATGACGTACGGTGGATGCGCACCTTTCTGGTACTTGGGCTTCAAGGGCAATGCTAACAGGTTCTCAACACAAGAAGAGTGTCAAGATGTCTGCGTTCATCCAGCGCCTAGAGGTAAAAGGAAAAGGGTATATTATGCATAGTTCTTAAATAAGAGTCAATTTTATTTGTCCTTTGAAGTAGTGCAAAAAGAAAGTTGGAAAATTTTAATATTTATTAATATTTGTCGTCTCCAATCCGGGGTATAAACAGGAACACCCCTTTGTTGCATTGGTTCATCATCAGCCGGAAGACGTCCACTGCTGGACAAAGGCCTCCACCAAATACTCATCCAACGTATTCCGGCGATCTTAATCAGATCGTCGGTCCATCTTGTATGGGGATCCATCCATGGGTTGGTGTGTGCTTTGACGGCAAGTGAGATTTCTTCTTTTTAGTTCTCCAGACTTCTTCCTTATACTTTGGTAGGGGCCTCTCCGCACTACTACTACGAATCTACTACCACTAACCGGCTCCTTGAGCAAATCGAATTGACTACAGATTCCTCGTTGCAGCTGATCTCCATGATAAGGATTCTTGGTGATCTCAACGCACACCACATTGGATTGTACGGCTCATCATCACACGATCAAATTTGAATGTCATTGAAACCGATATATATTTTGTTCATAGACGCGTGTAAATTGCCGTCATCAAAAGGCTCGTGCACAGGATATAATGTGAAATGGTACTACGATTCTAACCAAGAACGATGCGCCAAGTTTATCTACGGCGGCTGCCTCGGCAATGATAACAGATTCGACTCCGAGGAACTATGTCAAACCAGTTGTAGGCCTGAGAAGACTGAAGGTTTGTGTCGATATTAATTATTTTACTAGTCACGCGTCCGTTCTGAGAGTTCTTACAGAGCGTCGTGGTATTTCCGACAAATATAATATTTCAATTAATAAAATTAAATATTATATTGATACCAGTGGGAGGCTCCTTTTGCACAGGATGCCGGCTAGATTATGGGTACCAAAACGGTGCCTATTTCTGCCGTGAAGCAGTAATGTGTAATCATTACTGTGTTTCGGTCAGAAGGGCGCCGTAGCTAGTGAAATTACTGGGCAAATAAGATTTAACATCTTATGTGTCAAGGTGACTTGTGAATGTTTCTGGCAAATAAAGAACTTTGACTTCGAATTAAATATTTAAGGCATGTAAATAGTTTAAGAAGTTCATTAATATTTCTAGAGCAATGCAAACAGCCAATTGAACAAGGAAGCTGCGCTGGCTCCTATCTCCGTTGGGGCTTCAACCCGGAGACGCGAAAATGCAGTCAGTTCATCTGGGGCGGGTGCGAGGGTAACGCAAACAGGTTTAATTCTGAAGCTGCCTGTATGATGCAATGCAATGCGCCTGGAGTACCTCAAGGTATGTATCAATGAAATCAGTATAATATAGTTTTAATCTTATTTGTCATAGGGAAATGGGCGTTCAATAAAATGCATCCTCCCTCAAGTTTGTACGATTTGTGAGACATTCATTTACCAGTGGGAGGCTCCTTTGCACAGGATGCCGGCTAGATTATGGGTACCACAACGGCGCCTATTTCTGCCGTAAAGCAGTAATGTGAAAGCATCACTGCGTTTCGGTCTGAAGGGCGCCGTAGCTAGTGAAATTACTGGGCAAATGAGACTTAACATCTTATGTCTCAATGTGACGAGCGCAATTGTAGTGCCGCTCAGAATTTTTGAGTTTTCAAGAATCCTGGGCGGCACTGCATTGTAATGGGCAGGACGTATCAATAACCATCAGCTGTACGTCCTGCTCGTCCCTTATATTATTTAAAAAAAATGTAAGAAAACGCATGATTTGATAGCAATTCCGAAAGCTTTATGAGAGGAATTCGCATGTATGAATGAACAGGGCATAGAAAGTTAACACCTAGAAAGTAGAACCTCGTTAAGTCGAACCTCGATTAGTTGAAAATTTCCAAATCTCGAAAAAATGTTTTTTTCCCTTCCCTTCAAACACCAAAACTTCCGTTACTCAAAATCTCAACCCTTTCTCTATTAGTAGAATAATCAGTGAGTCCCTCCAAGCCATTTTAGTACATATCTTATCTCCATAAATTGAAAAATTTTTTTTTACCTCTGTATCTCGAGCATAGCAATGTTTTATTTTACAACCTTTTCAACTCTATTATTTGAGAACTCTATTATTTATTACCTCTGTAGTTCGAAGAAAAATATGTTACCGACCTTAAGAATTTGCCGATAGTATACAATTTAGAATTACCACGAATTAATATACTTTAACATGCGTTTGCTTTCTTGGTGTGAGGTGTTTGATTTTATTATTTTTGTTTAATATTATAATTTCTGGGAAGAGGTGAGACAGTTGCTCATGGGCATCCGCAACACCAGGGATCAAGAAATGCGTTGCCGGCCTTTAAGTTGGGAGTATGTTCCGAGTTTGAAAGTTCTTAAGTCATATCGGTTCGGGAAAACAGCAAGTAACTGATTCCAAGTTGTCATGCGAGGTAAGATGTTTCTCGCAAAATCATCTGAACAACTCATTTGACTACTACCCGTGAAATATGCGGTCAAAAGTTGAAGAGAGAGCCCACATCTCTACGAAACGGCAAAAATCAAGCTGATCGGAGATTACTTTATCGATTAATTGATATTTAACTAATTTCTTTACAACTTTCTTGACTTGGATTTTCATTGTTGTTTTTTTATCATATTATGCACTTTATTAACATCGTAGTTATGATGTAGTTTAGAATTTAAACAATCATATAATATACTATTTTCTTTTTTTTTAATCTTCTCGCATGTTGTGTTTTCTACTTCTTATCTTTATTATCTAACATTTTTCTTTCTTGTTCCTTCAGGTGATGGTTTTATTTTTATTAATATTTACTTTATGCACTTGTGATTGGGTAGTGACTATCTCAATATTTTAATGCCAGTTTTTATTACGATTGGTAAGAAAAAATATAAATTTTCTACAAGATATACAATTAAAGATGTAAATGTAAAAATCTTATTCGGTTTGTTTCGGTACAGTTCTTTGATCTTATTATTAACTTAGTCAAATGTTTTGAGTTTTCTTTTGTGTTAATTCCGCCAATATTTGTCTTAAAACTATTCGACACGTATTTCGCCTCTACACGAGGCATCCTTAGGAGATGTTAACTCGCCAAACTCTGGCACGAGACGAGGCGAATATTGGCGGAATTTACACTAAAGAAAACTCAAATCATTTGGATAATTATGGATTTCAACAAAGTAACGCCTACTTCAATAAATTTTATTAACTTTATTTTATGAAATCTGATATAGTATGACTTTAACAAGACTTTGTTGTAATATTAATGACAAAAGCCTCAAGTATTCGTGATGATATTTTCATAGACACTCGTAGAACCTGAACAAATCTTTTTTTTTATATTGGTATTGTCACTTATCAATCACTGCATCTCTTCACTAACTGCACAGCACGATGCAAGTTGCCAGGACCAGTTGTCGGGACCAGCACGGGGAAGTATCCCATGTGGTCGTTCAAGCAAACAGAGAACAGATGTGTACCGTTCTATTACACTGGTGATGGTGGGAATGACAACATGTTTGAAAGTGAACAGGACTGCGTAGAAGCATGTCCTAGTGCCTATGGTAATTGCTTTCCTTATAATCATTTTGTATTATAAAGTCAATCGAAATGCTTTATTATGTAATCAGGAATCTTCGAAACTGCTTTTTATTTCTTCGCATATATTTTAGACTAATTCTTATTCATCAAAGGATCTATAATTTATATTAACTCTATTCTATATTTCATATGATTGTTTTATTATATGTTGCATGTCGTGCCTCATAATTAAAGATTATAGGGGCCTCCTATAGCTGGGAATCCAAGAGTTGGATTCTTGTAAGTTATTGGGAGAATTTTCACACGCATCCGATCCGTACCCGTAAAAATACGGTCCGGTGTAGTCTTAGAACTATTTCTAATATTTGAGGGAAAGAAATCGGATGATGAAGCCGGATCTAGTGCGTATAATAGAAATAGTTCTACGAATACTTCTGACCGTTTCACGGATACGGAACGTATTCGGATCGGACGTAGTGCGAAAGCGCTCTAACTCAAAACCCGGCACCAATTATCATCATAATCTCACAACATTACAAACAATATAATCTACTACAAGGATTGCGCTTTGGCGATTCTTAGGAAAATTTTCCCTCAGCTGAAGAAAATTGCAGATCACTCGAATGTTGTAAGAATTTTAGGTATTTACTTCAAACTTTCATATTCATTCATATATATAAGCAGGAAACGGTATTATAATTTAGATGGTGTTATAATAAATCTTTATAACTACATTTTGTACGTATTTGTTTGTTTTTATACAGTTCCAGATGTATGCACCTTGCCAGCCCACCCAGGTGACTGCGACCGCTATGAAACACGATGGTTCTTCGATACGAAGCTGACAAGGTAAATATATTTATCCTTCGTGTTCAAAAGACACAACCATTGAGGTAATGTTTGTATATCGGGCTACGTACTTTGCCACATCATCTCTGGACATTGCTGGAACGTGAAGTCCCCTCCCGTTCCCCTTTCACCCCCTCGCGATCGCCCTGTTTCGTTCACGACTGCAACACTCTGAATTCTTGGGTTTTACAAGAAACCTGCGCGGCATTTCATTGTTATGGGCAGGGTGCATCAATTGCCATCAGCTGAACGTCCAGCTCGTCTCATCTGGCACGAGACCTGTGCCAGATTGTGGCGAGACTGAGGATGCCTCGTGTAGAGGCGAAACACGTGTCGAATTGTTTAAAAACAAATATTGGCGGAATTAACACTAAAGAAAACTTAAATCATTTGTATAATTATGGATTTCCGCAAAGTAACGCCTACTTCAATAAATTTTCACCCCTAATTGTCATAAAAAGGGGCCTGAACTTTACCCAACGTGTGGGGAATATACTAGCGCATTCATTTCACCATACGATTCTTCATTGTCTTAGGTGTCGTCAATTCTACTACGGTGGGTGTGGAGGAAACGAGAACAACTTCGCAACAGAGGCCGAGTGTGAGAACAGATGCTCGGAGGAGGCAGCTGTCACCACCACAGTGCAGCCCACCAATCGCTATTGGAACGGTATGTTAAAATATGGCACTCAATATAAATAATAGCTGTGTTTGAAACTTATAAATCAAATTCAAATATTTTTATTCAAAATAGGGTATGATATCTCTTTTTGACAGTCAAAAACCACCACCCATTCAAAAAAGAAGAATGGGCGCAAGAAACTCAGCGGGCTTCTTTTTTATACATAAAAAATTGGTTAGAATATAATATCGTACAATAAAATTTATTATTTACTAGCCTGGGGGTGCTTGCTCATTGCCAATATGTGGATTCATGTAGAAAGTCATTTATTTTATAGTAACCTTTACCACACAAACGTTTTTTAACATTTCGTAATACATTTGTTTTGAACATTATCTGGGATCTTGTTGTAAAAGCATAGATGTACAATGACCCATAAAAGACTTACTAACGAGCCGAGTAGTAGGCATATTAATTTGCGACGAGATTGAATATATAAGTACTTACTGACCTTAGTTTCTATGGTCTGTAGAAACATGATGAAACGGAAGAAGTTAGTAAAGATTACGAACCTAATTTTACGGAATTATCTAAATGATGAAACTGCAAACAAAATTTACTGTTTTTAGTTTTATTAGTGACAAAAAGTTACGATCTACATTAATTATAATATCTATATCGCACCTTTAATAATATATCATTTATATAAATATGATATTCATCATTAAAAATATCATTGTTATTGTTCTCTTCTTTTTAGTCTTTTTGCTCCATAATGGTGTAGACCTCTTGCTACTCTTCTCTTGAGCCACGAGCATTCAGTTCATTTCTGTTACACTTTTAATGTTATCTTTCCAACGCATTTGCTGGTCGCTTCTCATCCCAAGTCTACATGCCACTCTAGAAGACTATCTAATATCTGAATATGATGTATTCAGAACACTAATTAATTAAAATTAACACTTTTTATAAGGTACGTGTCAGGTAAGGAATGTATCATAGAGGTCTTACTCATAGAAGAAGAAATTAGTGACTTTTGGTTACTATGACTACAAAAAAAGTTATTACGTTGTCATGAGTATAATGCGCAGTGGAAGCGTGCTGGGCCCATAACCTGTTATATGAGATAGAGCAGAGTATCAGCAGTAGACTATGAGCAAATCAGTGCATTCACCATTATTTAATATAAGAAAACAATTTTATAAATTAATTACAACTTTTTATTCTCATGACAACAATGATATTATATACAATAAAGAGGTAGATATCGCACTAGCGCGCGCAAAATGTTGTAGACAAATTCAGACAATTGTTGTAATTTCATTTAGTCGGTTAATAGCAGCGAGCTAAGCCGAACGTTTTCGTGGCGTGACAATTATAATCTAAAATGCCAACCTGTGTGTTAAGAAAATGTAAAAACTATGTTTGCAAGATATATAAGAGTGAGGGTATTTCATACCATACGAAATTATATAAAAGAACATCGTATTTGTATTTTATCACGATTTTATTTCTTAATAGCTGACCCAGCAAACGTTGTATTGCCGATATTAAAATCGCGATACAAAAGTAACTGTTGATCGTAGATGGGTGAAAATTTGAAGTTGTATGTATTTTTTAATGTTGACTCATAATCAAACAAATTTAAAAAAAAATGTCACAATAATTAAAAAAAAAATTCGTGTGGACCACCCTTAACATTTAGGGGTATGAAAAATAGATGTTGGCCGATTCTCAGACCTACTCAATATACTCACAAAATTTCATGAGAATCGGTAAAGCCGTTTCGGAGAAGTACGGGAACGAACATTGTGACACGAGAATTTTATATATAAGATTTACAAATAAATCTCGAATTATTAACGTGGTGGTTCGAGCAGGATAGAGAATATGATCTCAACTGCAGCGCGACAAGGACAAATAGTATGTGTCATAGATTAATCAACCAGAAGTGAAATCGTAGGCAGAATACATAGTGGTTGTAACCGCTTTATTGCGGAACTTGAGTTTTCTTGTTAGTTCGTGAGCGTCTTTCTTAAATAATATTATGATGATTATAATAAGTTCTGGCTTTCAAAGTCTTATAATAACGGTGGTATAGAATGAGATTAGTAATAGCAGGCTATTTGATATTTTATTAGTACTTAATCTTGGAATGTATGTAACGTACTTAGAGGTCTCCTCGCAAAATCGACAACGACATATTTGGAACGATACGATAATACTCCGAATATACCGCAACTACCCTGTCTGCTGCGGGATGATCAAGGTATTATATTTTAGGACAATTTAGGAAATTATGTTGTAGGGTAAGTAGCGGACGTAGACAGTAAGTGCTATCTGTTTGCGTAGGAGTTTTTTCAGTAAAACTGCCCTTTCGGTATATCCCATGCTAACTGCAGAAGAATCAATGGATCATTTTCTGCTTCTCCCATTATCTTATTGTAATAAAATCTCAACAAAAATACATTCATAAATAATATAATATACAAGAAATAATAATTGTAAACTTAAAACTTTTTGGGAGCCGTCGTTAGTAAAATTGTAAAAATGGAACCCTTACTGTTAATACATTTCGGTTTTGTTTTGATATGTCTGTATGTTTTTTATTATTTTATGTACAAATAATTTATATCATCAATATGGCTTTATATTTTAATCAACATTATTATTTTTTTAAATCAATAGCACCTAATTTACCTAATTTAAATGTAGTTTTACTACTTTATAACTTTTATTACATGAACTCATGAATTAGACATGACTCAGTAAAAAATCATATCTGGTGAATGCTTCTGTGTTTTTATTATGCAAATACGGAGCAATTAGCAAATTAGACTTATCTCTTTTTCTTTGACGTGTAATCGTAATGTAGTGTGCTATTGCAATGTTAAATTATTCATGTGTGCGTTTGTGTATCATTTACAAACACCGAATGTTGTCTAGGTAACCTATCTATACTTTTAAATATCATTGCATGACAACGTTATTACTTTTTTTGTAGTCATAGTAACCAAAAGTCACTAATTTCTTCTTCTATGAGAATGTGTCAGTCCCAAAAGAAGATCCAGTCGGCCACTAACCAACATATCAGATTCATGACTTTACATTCTTCCAGATTATTGCGTGCCCGAAGCGGATCCAGGACCATGCACCCAGTTTGAGGAGATGTGGGCTTTCAGCGTGACGAGCGGCACTTGTAAAAGATTCCGCTTTGGAGGCTGTGGTGGTAACAACAACAGATTCCCCGACCTGAAAACGTGTTTGAGCATCTGCGCGCCAGACCAAGGTAAAAACCACCGAGTAGCAATATACTTCATATTCTAAACTAAATTTTATATTAATTTTCTCTGAGCACCGAGCAGAACTTAGTCAAGGACCCTTTCACTTGATCGCATCTGATAGGGAACAGTCCACGGACTGCTTTGTCTTTAGTGTTCCCAACTACGATCAGCCTTTCAAAGCTTTCATCTCTCTTCCTCAAGGGCAAGGACAAGTTTAGATATAGTAGCTTTAGCAAAATTTATGAACGATGTGGGACTCAACGAAACAACAGTGGGACACGAGTGGTCGCTGGTTCCAGTCCCGCATAATTCATTAAGTTTGGTTATAAATTTATTTGTTTCGTTTGTATTGTGTTGTAGAAGTGTGCCAACAGCCCATGCAAGCGGGCCCGTGTCAAGGATCCTTCATGAAATGGTTCTTCGACGCAGCTACCGGATCCTGCTCTCAGTTCACATACGGAGGATGCCAAGGAAATGACAATCGGTAACATTTTTTTACTTGTTTAGGCGCGTTATGAAAAAATGATAAGAGTGAAATTTTAAGATGCGCGCGCATCACTGTAACACAAAAGTAACAGGTAGAAGTTGGTTCCTGAAATTTTGTGACATTTGCGTCATTCGCTATTTTTTTTTGTGTCTTCGTATTATTATTAAGACAGACAAAGGGTTCAAGCCCATACAGCCGTATTCATTATTTATTAATTAATTGTCACAGCCATCTTTGCAAGATTTTTACAGAATTATTCTTTCTAAAAACGTAGAATAGCACGAGGAATAAATTACTTTAATGATTTTTGCTTCGTTAGGCCAAAGAAGTAAAATACACACTTTATTAAAGGTCCACCATCACAGGGTACACATGTTCGTAAAATTATAAACAATGTCCAAAAATCGTATTCCTGCAATTTTAATGCACATAAACATTCAAACAATTTAATTCCATTCCCGACTCGTGGTCACACCTCTTTGTCACACCAGTGTGACTACGAGTAAGTTTTTTTCCTCGTTGTCATACCAAGGGTTTTCCTACAACCTGTTGGTAATTGATATAAGTGATATTTCTATTCTCATGATCTCGACTTTCTCGAAAGTTTAGATAACGACTGATGATGAACGGAAAATGTTTTTTCCTCGTCTTCACACCACGGGTTTTATTACACCTTTAATATCTTAACGTTAGTGGTGTGATAAGTACAATCTGTCAAAATAGGCAAAGATGTATAACTTTTGTACATAGGTATATTACTTAACGTAGTATTTCCATAAAATGGCCTAAACAAATATTATTAATCATTAATTAGTTTCTTTTGCGAATAATAACCAATTTATCTTTTTAACTTAACTCAATTTCAATTTTGTCTTTTTCCTTGGCCTTTTTTCAATGTCAATTTCCATGTCCTCCTTTAAGACAGTGAATAGTTTATAAACTGTCACATAATTTTTGTGAATTATTTTGTTAAGTCTGGAGTGCCAACTTTCACAAATATTATTTTGTTCTGTGTCTTTTCTGTTAAGGTTCCATTCTGTAATGAAACTTTCATGTTTGAGCCAGTACTTCTTCATGTACGTCAAAAAATCTTTTACTTTGCCAACCGAGGCACTCATATCTGCAATAGTTATAAATATACGCAATATGTTGTATTCAAATCTATATACAAGTCATAAAAGCTAGTTTTACAATAAACTAGACAATATCATGATCATAACTATCAGTTGGCTGTTCTCTCTGCTTTTGATGTCATCAATTGACATTCGAGTAAAAAGTTTATCGATCATCTCTGCAGGTTTGACTCTCGCGAGGACTGTGAGCGGCGTTGCAGATCTCAAGAACCCGAGCCTGTTAGAACTACCACCATATCGCCGGTAATTATATTACGGATTAAACAAACCCTGTTCAATTTAACCCCCAAAAGTTTTTAAAACCGGTTAAAAACTTCTTTAATAAGGTATCAACCTACCACCGGTTAAATTATGAATGTAGTGGTAACATTCAACTATGAGTCCTATTCATATTATTACTATTTTTATGAGTGTTCATGTAAAATGTGTTATTTGTTAGGTGCCTTGATAAATAAATACTGGGTCTCGAAATTTCGAGCAATTATCATTTCCGACGTCACTTGGTAGGCAAAGCCGAATTGAGTTCTGGGTTGTAGATATGCCATCCCAAATTCTAGCGCTCTACAACGCGCAGGTCCGACGACACATGAAGCATTTTCTTTATCTCTGAGCATCCCGGTATCAGCTCGAATTATCTATCTGAACGCGTGAATTGTAAACTACTTCAATTATTGGGTTTCCAGGGGATACTGTAGAATAGAGAAATTTCTTCATTGTATCTTAGCTTAGTTGTGTTTTAGCTGCTTAACCTGATTCCAGCCACCGAATTTATCTTTCGCATGACGCGCCACAAACTTAGATATCATCCCAGCCATCAGGATGTGTGTCGCTGTTTCACAGTACGGTTTTCAGGGACATTACGATATGGGCACCTTCATAAAACACGCGTTACCCTTCCAAAAGTATCCTGTTTCTGTGATTCCTCTGGTGTTATGAGAGAGAAATGTTTACGGTGATGACTAAGCATCAGATGACCTTATATCATCTTCTTACGGATTTCCTTAACGTGTTTTTTCGCTAACAGGTACCAAAGATAATTTACGAAGAATGTCAGATCTCGCCTGAGCTCGAGGAGTGTCAGGGTTCAGCAACTACGGTGTGGTACTTGGATCCCTCACGGCGTGCCTGTGTTCCCCACGACAACGCAGACAACGGCAAACTCTGCAGACTCACAGGAGTCTACTTATCAGAGGAGGAATGCGAGCGGTTTTGTGGAGCTTTCGAGGGCATTGGTAAGTCACCAAATCATAATATATCTATATATTTAAGAGATTTATGACTCTGATCGCATCACGATATATTGGACCACTGAATCTTTAGTAAGAGCATCTTTCGTCGAGCTGTGATCAGCTGAGGACAGATTGTTTTTTTCTGTTTGTCCGTTGGTCGGTTTGTTCGTATGTATGTCCCGGAAAATCACAAAAACTACAGAAGACATTTAATTCAAATTTTTATGAATATTAACAATAAGCCGGGAGATTTTAGAACAACGAACAAATATTTTACCAGTGGGAGGCTCCTTTGCACATGATGCCGGATAGATTATGGGTACCACAACGGCTGGGCAAATGACACTTAACATCTTATGTCTCAAGGTGACGAGCGCAGTTGTAATGCCGCTCAGAATTTTTTGGTTTTCTAAGAATCCTGAGCGGCACTGCATTGTAATGGGCAGGGTGTATCAATTACCGTCAGCTGAACCTCCTGCTTGTCTCGTCCCTTATTGTCATAAAAAAAACGCCATTTAGCGCATTCACATCCAGGGGTGTATTCTCCCAAAGTTGATACTCGAATAATTCTGTGAACATTGTCATAATAATGTTATTATTAGTACGTAGGTTCCTGTAAGATTTGAATGATTGAATGAAAGTTTGATGCATGCAATATACGATCATTTAAATTAATACAGTTTATTCTTTATTACTTTCTATTAAATATTTAATATTATTTAAACATGATTCATATATTGCATGCACTTTACAAGTAATTTGTTATATATATTACAGCCCTTGCAAATTACTCTATTTATTGAAAATAGTGGCCGTTGAGTTTCTTGTAAGTTCTTCTCACGAGCTCTACTTTTTTCGAACTTATGGTAGATTCAGTAACTTAAAAGATATATTTATAGTGACGATTCAAAAGTGCTTAGTTTAAGTCTAATTGAATATAGTTTATTTGACTTTGACTTTGAATTAATTCCAGATGTGTGTCACGCCGCCGTGGACCCCGGCACCTGCGGGGAGTCCATCACCAAGGTGTTCTACAACGTCACCAGCGATCGGTGCGAGTGGTTCACCTACATCGGTTGTCTGGGCGGCGCCAATCGCTTCTCTTCGATGCAGGAGTGTGAGATTGAATGCAGAGCGCACGCAGGTATACCAAAGCCGCCTTATTTTGTTACTGACTGACCTTACTTATAGTTGAACTTATTGTTATAAATATACCTAGTAGCGACAACATTACAACACTCATTATCGTGTCCCAAATCAGGCCTATCCTGTGCTATAGGTGCATGACAACGATATACATACTTTCCTCCTTATTCAAAATAGTCTGCTAACTTAAAGCATTGCTAGTTCTCACTCTGTCTTCTTCTATTGACCTAAGTCAGAATGAGAAAAAGCACTCCTTAGCGGCTGTTTAAAGTTAGCGGACCATTATGAATAAGGGGCTTTACCTTCACCCATGCTTTAAATGCTCAGTAAGCTTATTGCCAACATTAAAACACCCAACGTCCTAATAACCATTACATCATCCAAACGAGTGAATGAAATTCAGTACAACATATCATCCGTATTTATAATAACACTCCTTTGGATGATATTTTGGTTACTAATTGTGGCTTTTTTAATGTTAGTAGTAAGCTAACTGTTTCAGAATCATTTAGAGGATTAATATTATGGTTGTAGATAAAGTCTTGTATGAAACTGTTGATAATTATATATTAAAACACTCAAGTGATACAATTACCACATTCGTGTTTTAATACCCCTTATTACACAACAGTTGCATAAATAACTATAAATACATATAAACTCGGAAACGAACAACCGTATTCATCATTATTTGCACCTACCGGCACTCAAACCCGGGACCTCCAGCTTAATAGACAGGGTTACTAACCTTAATATTTTATAATAAACTGTGTATGTGCCCATAAACTTAGTACACTAGCGTAATAGACAAACACTCTCCTCATTACGTCGAGACTAAATTTAAAATGTGCATGTGTGCTTTTAGACCAGCGTCGATAATTTTTGAAACCAAAAAAAATTACAGTAGGATGAAACCCATTGGTAAAGGACGAGAAAAATAAATATTTTAAATCAAATAAATTACAGTGTATTTGGGACATAATAAGGTAAGTTTTCACCAAATTAAGTAGAAAAAAAATATTTTTGAAAAAGATATAAATAAAAATCCAAAAACTTGGTTTTTTTAATTTTTCACCTAAATTTTGAGGTTATGTGAAAAAAGTGTAATTCCAAAATTTATTTATTAATTTTTTTAATAATAATTTATTTCTCTTAAAATCATAGTTTACAGCAGCTAGTGGCCGGAGTCACCTTTTAAGCAAATAATGCCTGTACCAGGTGTCTCCGCTCTTCCAATTCAGCAATGTGTTATATTTAACAAAAGTTTTATTGACATGATGGTGAAATAATAATAAAGTTATGAAATGAATATAAATTTAAAAAGGTTATGAAATGAATATAAATTAACAATTTAATTATTTGGAAAGTTACTTTTGAACACCTTAACAATTACAGCGACAAAGATTTACAATTACGATTTTTAATTCTTATCACTTTTTATTATTATAAACATAAATGATAAATATGTGTAACTATGTGTGAGTGTGTGTGTGCGTGCGATACTGTGTGTTTTTGTGAGTGTTGTGTGCGTGTATATATGTTAAGTGCGTGTGGAATATTTTCTGTCTGATCTATGTAAACATTGGATAAGTTATTTTACTCTGTACATTATTTAAGTTGTTTAAGTAAAATCTCCGTTGCCTCATAGTCGAGAGACTTTAACCACTTCTCTACGATTTTTTTACAATCGTTATATTGTTTTGAGTGGATATGTAGTTTTTTATTTATTTTATTGTAAATTTGAGCTGAGAGACTATTGTATTGTGCGCTAGCAAACTTTGTTTTTGTTCGAGGGACTTTAGTTACGTTAGGTTGCCTCCTACTTTGTTTATTATTTACGAGATATGGTACTTCTTTATGTTTTTTGATTAAAACATATTTCAGAAACAGTTTCCTCACAGAGAGTAAACCGCACTCAAGGTAAAGTTGTTCTGTAGAATATCTGTAACGTTTGAAATACATGGCCTTAATCAATGCTCGTTGCGAGCGCTCAATGTCTAAAAACTTTATTTTTGCAGCACCTCCCCACACTGGAATGCAGTAGGTTAGGATGGATTCAACTAGTGCAGTATATATTCTCTTTAGCAGAGTGTTAGAGGAATCACTATCGTTCTCAGATTTGTCATTCTTTGGGACCACGTACCTCAGCGAGCGAAAAACCCATATTAATTTTCTGACTCTTTCAGCCAGTTGCTCAAGGTGAGGGTACCAGGAGAGCCTCTGATCAAGTATGACTCCTAGATATTTGAAATTATCTACTTTATTGATTTGGGGACAGTTACAGTTATTATGTTTGCTAAGTTTACAGTTATGAACTTTCAGATTAAAGTTGCCATCGGGCTGATTATTATTATAAATACTGAAGCATATATAATTTGTTTTAGAAGTATTTAATGATAGTAAATTAGACTTCAGCCAAGCAGATATTTGAGCCATTCCTTTTTCAGCGCTATTTTTACATCTGCCCAGGTACTTCCAGAAAAGACAACGGCTGTATCATCAGCGTACGAAAAAATTTTAGCATTATCGATTGTAAGATTGCACAGTTCGTTTATAGATCACAAAGTTGTAGATCTCTTTATTACCTACAACTTTGTCGATTAACATTTTGCCATAGGACTTGTAGTTTTGCCGGAAATCGAGATAAACCGTTTTTTACCCTAAAACACCCCTCACTTTTCCACTTCCCGATCTCAGATCGTCCGTTATTTATTTTTCCCTTAATTTTTGTTATATTATCGTCCTTTTCCAATGGGTTTCATCCTACTATTATTTTGTTTCACTTTTTATCATTTTCAAAGGCTTCGGCACTGGTCTATTGTTTTATAGATGTGTTAGTGAGTTAGTGAAGCCTGTAGTATTTTGCTTTTGGTGAATCCCTATGACAAATATTAATAAACGGCGTCATATTGACGTATTCAGTATATTTATTTTCTAACACGTATTTTTTTTTATCTTTAGAAAATTTTGACAGGAGAATAATGGACACTAAATGTTTCGAAATGGTTTCATGATCTATTCATCTATTCCGTCTCTTTCTAGGTTTTTATGTAAGGATAGTTATCTCACTTTCACACAAGGTTGGTCCATTGCGATAGTTTTTTTTTTATGGAATAGGAGGACAAATGAGCGTACGGGTCACCTGTTGTTAAGTGATCACCGCCGCCCACATTCTCTTCCAACACCAGAGGAATCACAGCAGCGTTGCCGGCCTTTAAGGAAGGTGTACGCGCTTTTTTTGAAGGTACCCATGTCGTGTCGACCCGGAAACAAATGTAAGTTAATGGTATGTACATACAAATATTATGTGTATACGAACTCAACCATATACATAACACACTAAGTGATACTCTCTTGTGTAAAGACAAATAATCTTTATATAAGTAGGTAGGTATATAAAAACAATTTTGATGCGTATGTCAGGTTACTACACTATACCAAGTAGTTTGTTATTTTTCGTGATATCCCTCTCTTCTGGAAGTTCTGGAGTAATTATACAAATTTAATTTGTGCCATAATTCATGATCGATGCAGGACTCGAAACTGTGACTCTCGGGTTCCGTCCGGGCGCTCTGTCTGAAGTTAAGTTAGGACTGACAGAAACACACTGTTACAATGAGTGCAGTACAGCAAGAAAAGCAAAAAAGTATATTTTAATTGCCTATCTGCGGCTGAATAGCTTGCCTAGCTGCGATAGCAGGACGTAGTTAAGCACAAAGGACTCAAACCACACAAAGGAATTTTGTTTCAAATTCAAATATTTTTATTCAAAATAGGATGTGAAATCACTTATTGAAAGTCAAAAAATTACCACCCATTCCAAAATGAATGCCTCAGGCCTGAGAGGAATGGGCGCAACAAACTCAGCGGGCTTTTATTTTTCCCATCAAACATATGTTTTACAATTAAAGTAACATTAACAAAGTAACATTGTACAATTAAACTTATTATTTAATAGCCTGAGGGCGGTCGCTCTATTCCCAATCTGTGGTATCATTAAGAAAGTCATTTATGTTAAATTAACCTTTACCACACAAACGTTTTTTAACAATTCTTTTGAATAACGTAATTCTTTTGTTTTGGACATTTTCTGGGATCCTGTTGTAAAAGCATATACATCGCCCCACAAAAGACTTGCACTTTTGAGTTATACGCATTTGAAGTTTCAGGTCTAAATAATCTTCCATATAAATTTCCTATATAAATATGCAAAAAAAAACAGTTTCCGTGTACATTTTAAAAATAGGGGTTTAACTACATGACAGACACGACCTTCAGGAGTGCGATGGCATACATAACTCTATTTTGACCAGAGTGTGGTTTGAGTACTTAACTACGTTCAATACAGAAAATAAATTTGACTTCGTTACTTTGTTTCAGATCCTTGTCGGCAGGAGCCAGAACCTGGCAATTGTTTGGAGAGCTACGACTCCTGGTACTTTAACGCAAGAACTAAAGAGTGCGAAGAGTTTACCTACACCGGCTGTCATGGGAATGATAATAGGTGCAGCCATTATAATATAAATGAATTTCTTAATTATACCACGGACTGGGAATGGAGCAAACATCCTCAGGATAAATAGCCTAAATAACCGATTCAAAATGTTTTAGTTATATTGAAAGATCACTTAATTCAGCTAGCCGGAGATCACCGAACTAGCTCTTATAATAATTAGCTCAGTTTAATCACGCATTAATAATTTATAATGGAAACAGATTACGTATACAGCGCCATCTTTTCGTAAATGAAAACATTACTTCATCATTACAGAATTATTTGTATACGCGTACGTTCCATGATATCATTTCATAATTGCCTTAAGAGTTTGATAAAATGCTCCTAGATGGCGTGAAATACAAATTCACCGCCGCGGAAATGATGCCTGATACACTTAAGGATAGTTTTAATTTAATGTAATCATACTATTGTATATATATAGTTATAAGATTTGTTTCATTTAAGGATGATTAAAGAGGAAAGATTCAAGAAGCGTGTACAGTAATAATAACCGTAAAATATATGTATGTATAATAATATCGATGGCTTGTCGTTTACGTGGTGATCTAATATCTGGTAATAATAACCGACCATCACGTTGAGCTTGTCTGCAAAAAAGTAAGTCCACAGCTTTTCATGTTTAATTGTTTAATTTCAGATTTGCTACAAAAGATGAATGCGAGATTCAGTGTTCTGCCAGTGCGGTTACAACTAGAAGGCCTGTCCCAACAACCAGAGCTCCTGTTGTAGACACAACTCTTTCTACTGCATATGTCCCAGATAGCCGGAGGGTAAGAAGAATCATTTCAATAGTTTTGAAATTGTACTTTAGGCGCGTTAGGCACTGACCTGTATAAATACCACTGGACAGGCTGTTAAATATGATTGACAGCAAATTTTTTGTGCCTATTTCAAACGCTACTCGCGAGCGTCCAGAGAACAAATTTTGACGTATATTACAAATTGCTGTGAGAGAAGCTTATAGTACTCTGAAGTATTAATGCATTTTGAATTAATTTCCGTCGTTTTTCATGGTATTTATACTTCACTAATAAAGTACACAATTTTAATGTAAATAATTTTCGTATCGATGTTTGTTGCTGAGGTTGTCATCACTAGTTTTAGTAACGCAGACTCTCGCTATATGCCCAACGGCGTCAAGATGGCGAATTACAAACAGGCACAAAAAAACTTTGACAGCCGCCAGTCCAGCGGTAAATACTAGAGGTCAGTGCGCGTTAGGGAAATAATATTATCAGGATGATTTTTAAGATGCGCGCGCACATCGTCACGCAAATTCGACACCGTGACGTTAGCTTGTCAAATAGACCATTTGTACCATACTTCAGCTACCAAGGCTTTTGTAACTCATATGTCGACTGAACAACAACGACGAATTATAATATATAATTTCAATTTATATACAAATTATAAAATAAAAATAATTTTATGATTTTAACTAAGTGTTATTTTTAACTAAATTATACGGTATAATAATATTTTCATTGGTTGTATTAAATACCTTCTTTATTACAAGCTATTTAAATTATAAATTTTATTGTAAAAAATTAAAAAAATGTAGTTTTTGATGTTTTTTTTTTTAATTTATGATGTGATGTAATGTTAAATAATCTCTAATAACCGCAATTCATGTACGAATTTTATTTTATTTATTACATGATGTGAACACGCAATCCTGAAAAGCATCATAAAAGCACCATGGTTCATAACCAACCATGAGGTCGAAAAGTACGCAAAGATTCCTCTTTTTTATGGAAAAGGAGGACAAACGATCGTACGGGCACCGCTCCCATTCTCTTGCAACACCAGAGGAATCACAGGAGCATTGCCGGCCTGTAAGAAATGTGTACCCATGTCGTATCGTCCCGGAAACACCGCACAAGGCAGTTGATTCCACCGTTCTGTAGTACGTGGAAGAAAGTTCCTTGAAAACCGCACTGTGGAGGACCGCCACACATCCAGAAGGCGGAGATGATATCCTAACTAATGACGTATCGTGCGAAGGTGGAATTCGGCGGCAGAAATCACGTGAAAAAGCTCTTCGGAACACTACCCGTGATAAAAGTAAATGATGTCTCTACGCAATTGATAAAAGTAAATGATGTCTCTACGCAACGCCAAGTAATCCAGCCGTTCACAGAGCAGTGGGTCCCCGACAATTCCTGCTGCTTTACATTACACGCGGTCAAATGGATCGAACTGATACTGGGGTGCGCCAGACCAGAGATGACAGCAATACTCCATATGTGGCCGGACCGGCGCACCTGCGCTTTGTACAATGTACAATTCCTCTCGTCAAAAGAGAAATCGCGGCAACTCGAGAAAAATATAAATCTCGTTTAGAAGTCCACCCAAAGAAGCTTTGAGACGAGGAGCTCATGATCCTCATTCCAAAGGCATAAAAGGTATAAAGGCAAAACCAGCTAAAACGACTTAAAAGATCCCAAATTTTTGACCTAGACAAATAGTAATAGAAAATGGAAAAACAGGTCCCAGAAAGGATTTTGGGATCTCTTTGTCCCTTTTTTTTTCTCACATTGACTCTCGCATTTTCCTCACAGGAAATAGGGCCTATGCAGATCTCCTTTCCATTCTCCTGCTTATAGTATAAGCTATCGATAGCAGATTACATTATAACAAAAAAAAAATATTACAAAATTAAATACGTTCATAGGATTCTGAGTGCCAAACACCATCATCTCTTGAAGCGTGCGGTGTAAACGTCACAGCATTCTACTACGACTCCAGCGTTCAGCGGTGTGTGGAGGGAATCATTGGCAACTGTCCTAATATTAACGCGTATAACACTGAAGAGGAGTGTGAGAGACAGTGTGGAGCATTCAGAGGACTGGGTAAGGAACGAAATGTTGTTTCCAAGTTTGAGCTGACTATGATACTTTAAGAATTTATAAGAATCCCTATTTATATTTTCAAATCAAATCAAATCATCTTTATTTGCAAGATAAGAAATAATCCCCATTTTAGTTATAGTGTCCCCATTTTATATTTTAGAATCCCTATTTCTTTATAAGAATCCCCATTTTAGTTTTAGAGTCCCCATTTTATATTTTAGAATCCCTATTTCTTTATAAGAACCCCCATTTTAGTTTTAGAGTCCCCATTTTATATTTTAGAATCCCTATTTCTTTACAAGAATCCCCATTTTAATTTTAGGGTCCCCATTTTATATTTTAGAATCCCTATTTCTTTATAAGAATCCCCATTTTATATTTTAGAATCCCTATTTCATTACAAGAATCCCCATTTTAGTTTTAGAGTCCCCATTTTATATTTTAGAATCCCTATTTCCTTACAAGAATCCCCATTTTAGTTTTAGAGTCCCCATTTTATATTTTAGAATCCCTATTTCTTTATAAGAACCCCCATTTTAGTTTTAGAGTCCCCATTTTATATTTTAGAATCCCTATTTCTTTATAAGAATCCCCATTTTAGTTTTAGAGTCCCCATTTTATTTTTAGACACTCCATTTTATTTAATGCTACTCGCTAATCGAACTTGCATTTCAATATGTCTGGAGCAGCCTGTCAATGCGTATTATTTTACGTGTATTAATAGATTGCTTATAAATAATGATGATATGAGAGAATGTATAAGAATTCTATTGAAACAACTATAAGACCATGCAAAATAAACTATCTTATAAACAAAATGATGGTCAGAACTTATTCAGGGCGTGGTGTGCCGTACGCCACTTTCGATATTGGTGTATATGAAAGAGCTAGTACCCAAGGGCACTTCATGTGTTCATTTAAAATCGCCAATTTAGCACCACGCTGCATAATCCTAGTAGTGAGGAAAATGGACAATTTTTTCATTTATATACGCTAATTATTTTTGTCTGAGATTTATTTTGGTTTTGTTTACGACATCTAGATGTTTGCAGCCATGAGATGGACCCAGGCCCCTGCCTCTACATTATCCCCAAGTTCTACTGGGATATCATATCTCGCCGCTGCCTACCTTTCACGTACGGAGGCTGTAAAGGTGGACCCAATCGCTTCTCCACTGAATCTGAATGTGAAGAAGTTTGTGGTTTTAATAATCCCAGTAAGTTTTTATTTACATAAACAAAGTAATCCTCACTCACTTTCTTTTTTCAAAACTTTCATTTTTGCGTAACATATTTAGAACGAATTTTTTGGCATTGAGAAAAGATAAATTATTATTAAATTAAGTAATAGTATGGTTCACTGCATACTCAAATTTACACTTATACATATCATAAATCAAATCACATCAAAATTTACTATTAATTTAGACCAAGAAGTGGCACTATCATCTCAAAAGTAAATGCATAAGCAAAGTAATATGTTTCCATAAAAGCATCAACGAATATATTTGGTACATAAATGTATTTCCGAAATTTAATAGATCTACTATTATAAAAATAACGTTGTATATATAAAAATACCTAGTAGATTAGCATAAACTTGGTACTTTCATAAGCCTCCGCATAGTAGCATTGAAATTAATTTTATTTTACTGTAACAATGATGCTTACGTAAGAATACAAAAACTACATTCAATCCAGCTAAAATATTGTAAGTTAGATTTTGTAGCACGATCAAGGAGTTAGATCCAACTCCACGCTACAATCTACACCCACCCAGTTAATGTAACAAATTTGGTGACGGGGGTAGAAATGGAGTGCCTGCTTCCTGTGTCGATCGGCGAAGAGTGCGCTTCCGGCACTGGATCTAGGCGTTGGCACTACAGCGAGAGTCACGGCGAGTGCCTGCCCTTCGTGTTCTTGGGCTGCGGGGGCAATGACAACAACTTCCACTCGTACCAGGAGTGTAGCGGGCGCTGCAAGTTGCCGGCGCCACTCGGTATTACATTGCTGAGCCAACTGACAGCTTTTGTGTTCTACATGGCATAGGCAGCGCTGGTCTATTGATTTAGTAACGAGGAAATATTAGTGACCAATCTGAAAAAAGAGATTGTATGAAACGTGTAGTCCTTGAGAGATTGACAGATGACGGCTTTAATCATGAAAAAATGGAGATAACCGAAGTCCACTTCGGTTTAGGCGACTGTTACTGTACTTTAAAACTTAGCAGGATTATACTTCGTCGCCATAATATTGTAATTTACTATTTCAAACTTATGTCAAATAACTGCACGTTTCACACTAAAATAAACTTTAAACGTTTTTATTTAGGCAGTCCCGCCGCTTATTACGTAGTATTTACATCCTTTTAGTGGCCATTTTTTAATACAAATGGACACTATGCTCCTCGGTTTTTAACCCTAGATAAAAATTATTTCAAATAAGATCAATAATATGTGCTATCATTTTATGTGACTCTCTATTTTGCTTTTTTTTTGATATTTTTCTTTTTGTTAGTTCTTGAGTACTCCAAAAAAAGCTCCAATCAAAAACGCAAATACAAATCCGAAAAAAAAATGAACAGAATGACACAGAATATTTACTTCCCATTTAGTTTCCGAAATTTCTTTTCGATTCTTTAATTTTTCGGCGAGGAAATGGCCGAGAACGGAACCCTGATCTGTGAGGTTTTTACTCACGATTTTTAGTCGGAGCTGCAGATGTCCTTTTGGCACTGATGATTCTCTAAATAAATAAAATGAAATTTAATACATCTGTTATTTTATAGACATAGATGGATTCACTTCAATTTTGTATTCTCGGTATAATTTTACTATCTGGTAGGTACATGTAGATAAATTTTTTTATTGGACCGAAATTTAATCAGACACTGTACATAATGTGAAAAGATGACCAAAAATCTTTACACATAAAAAACAGTTATGAAGTGTGAGCAGAGTAGTAAAGTTTGTCCCGTACAAACATCTAATCTTTAGGCACTTTCTATGACCGGCGCTCCCACGAAACGCCATTCGGATTACTTAATTGGCCAGCATTAGTGTGTGTGCGTAAAATAGCACTGTTGTAAAATTTTGTCCATGTTATGTTTGAGGAATGTAGAGCTGACAGTACGATGATAAGCTTGCGCTATCGATCGCACCGCTCGCACGCTTTGCTTGGTCTTCTCTTTCACACTAAGGGCTTACCCACACTGCATGAGCCAACTTGCGGCACGACGCGACTTTATTATGGTACCGAGAAATAATGAAAACGAACGTATAAAAATACGCCTGGTTTGATTAAAAACTTGATGGATGACACCATAAATTATATGTTGTAATAAATTAATTCGTAATATGTAAGTATCTATCCCTATGTGGTAATACAAAGCACAAATTGTTGCAATTTTAATTATTTTGGTTAAGTAGATTCATGTTGTTAATTTCAAAAATCGTGTACAAATTTGAGGAATATTTGTCATCAATAAGAAATTATTGGTTTACATATAATGCCAATGACTAAAATATCGAGTTGTTGTATTACAAATACTATACCGATACAGTGCGAGTAGAAACTACTAAAACGACTCTCTATATCTTGGAATAATCGTTCATTTATTTTATTACTATTTTTACGTTATATTTATTTTATTACTATTTATATTATTATTTTTACGTTACATTTATATTTATTTAATATACATATATATTTGTTTGATTTGGTAAATCGTATTTTTTGGAAATTATATTTAGTTATGACATTCATACTGATGACATATGAACAATATTTTTGGTTATTTAAATAAAAAATTAAGAGTACATTTAGGTTAACATTTTATTAGTAATAAGTATTTAGCTTGATGTCAGAAAGAGCCATATTTTTCAATTTATGTATCGATACTGTGTTATTGATTTGACTTTTATCTTTGTTCCGAAACACCTCCAATACAATAAAAATATTTGCACAAAGTTGGTTTCATTACTAAGGCAGTGTAGAAAATATACTTATACTAGGGCTCCCAATAATAGTTTCCATAAAATAAGGAACTTGAAAAAGAAAAGGGAAAAAATAATTGGACTGGAGACATCTTGACTCAAACCGTGGATCGCCAGCGAAATTTACCTTTGTATTCTAATATTTTTATTAAAACACGGATAAAACTAAATTTTTTAAAATTGAAATCTTGCTAGATAGATTTATCGCCCCTGAAGCCCCCTGTATACTAAACTTCATTAAAATCGTTGGAGCCGTTTCGAGATTCAAATAATGTATACAAGAATTGCTCGTTTAAAGGTAATAAGATAAGCTATAACTGCACTTTGTAAATTAATTGTTGGCATTTTTTTCTAAATTTGAATCTGTTAGTGTTGTTATGTCTGTGGTTAAAAAAACTTGCACACTTATTAATGATGACGTACTTGATTACGTAACAGATACCAATGAAGTGGCGCCAGATGATGTAGACGATTGTTCCGAGTACGTGGAGGAGTGCGCGACGATCGCGTGCGAGAACGGCGTCCAGCGCACGCGCACCCTGGGCGGCTGTGAGCAGTGCAGCTGTGTGGAGGTGGACCAGGACTGCAGCACGTACCAGGAGGAGTGCGCGGCGCTGCACTGCGAGTACAGCGTGCAGCGGACACGCACGCCGAGCGGCTGCGAACGCTGCACCTGCGTGCAAGTAGAAGTAGACTGCGCGACGCTACAGAAAGAGTGTGACACTACCAAGTGCCAGTACGGCATCTCCAAGTACGTCAGCGAAGACGGCTGCACCAGGTGAGATTGCCACAGAGTGTCTTCACGGAAGTTTGGACTTCTAACCATGCGTCTTCTAAGTACGGAAAATAATTGTTATCTTTAGTCCCATTATTCGCCTTTTGTTTTTGCAAGAGTTCGTTGAGTCACAGTCATACACAAAAGCGATCATGGCTGATGCGATCTGACTTATTTATCAGAATATAATAGATAGGTCGTCAATTAATTGAGTAGCTGTACAGGGTCTATCTGGTTCTAACGTGAAAGAAAATATGAATGAATGTAATGTTTTCTGAGAGCATTCCACTACTAATATCATTCCAGAATGCTAACGGGCTTCATATAAAATAGAAAATATCAATATGAATTATCGGCTTTTTTTGTATCAAGCCTAACTGACTCGAATCCTTGCTTATTTTCTGGAGAGGCTGTAGAACCTATTTCTCCTCAAGGCAAAAAGCATACAAATTTACACAGCTCAGGAATTATTACCTGGGCTAATTTTTGGACTCTGTGTAAAACCATTTTACTAAAATCATAATGGTTGAAGCTTTTGAGTTTAAAAATAGTAAATTTGATGTTATTTGATAACAATATGATATATATTGTAAACAGGTGTACCTGCTTGAAGCACCCTTGCGCTAACAAGAACTGTGCACCCGGGAAACGTTGTGTAGCCACAAGGTACAAGGTATCGGTGACAGATGAGATGCAGTACACGGCTGACTGTAGAACCGGTAAGTTTATTACCCCATTATTGTTTTATATGATGGTGATAATATATGGCCACCGCTGCTCGTCTTCACTTGCAATACAAAAAGGTCATGAATTCATAACCAGCCAATATAATTTGGATATATTCCCAAAAAAGAACAATATTGTGAAATGAATTGGAGCACGGCAATCTTCTTCACTTCAAGCCACATTCTAGCGCTCCACAAAGTGCAGGTCCGGCCACGTACGGAAGATAGCTGTCGTCTCTAGTATGGCGCACCCCTGTAGCAGCTCGAACCATTTGAGCTGCTCAAATTGTTGATCCAGATTGGTCTATGAACAGCTACTTGCTTTGAGTAAAGTTTGCAGAAAAACACGAAGCACACGATTTAGATGACGACCTCCACTTCTTGAATTGAAAATATGTGTTTCTAACTTTAATTTCAGTGAACAAGCCAGGCGAATGTCCACCCCTGAATCTACTGCGAGCTTTAACGGAGAGAAACTGTCGACGCGAGTGCAATGACGATGCGGACTGTCTCGGTGTCGGAAAATGTTGCGTGCGAGGCTGTAGTCAGCTCTGTATGGAGCCAACTCCTGCTACAACATCAGCACCCACAAACATTTACAATCCAGGTACTCTCGATATGAGTGAAGTGATATCATCCCCACATTTTCATATAAAAAAGGACGTTCAGCTGATGGTAATTGATATGCCCTGCCCATTACAATGCAGTACCACTCCAAATTTAAAAAGAAACCTCAAAAATTGTGTGCGGCACTAAAATTGCGCTCGTCCCCCTTGAGACGTTAAGATGTTAAGTCTCATTTGTCCAGCAAATTTACTAGCTACGGTGAACTTTAGACCGAAACACAATAATGTTTACACATTACTGCTTCACGGCAGAAATAGGTGCCGTTATGGTACCCATAATCTAGCCGTCATCCTGTGCATAGGAGCCCCCTACTGTTAAACTTTCGATCCGAAATAAGTAATAAGTCTACTACCGCTACTTCTTAAAGGGTTGAGCTAATGAGAAGAAGTAGCAAAAAACTCAAATTATATAGTTGAGCTAATGAGAAGAAGTAGCAAGAAACTCAAACTATATATTTTTGTTAACGTTGCGTGTTTGCAGGTGTACCGCAAGCTCCTCAACCTAGTGAGGAAAGAGAACCGGAAGTACGCGCAAGTGAAGGAGGAGTTGCGACCCTCAGATGTCTATTCCACGGGAACCCTCCGCCTTTGATCACCTGGCGACGAAACGAAATAACGGTTAGTATTTAAACTTATAGTTTTTTGTCCATAGCTTTAAATCTATACGATTCAAAGATATTTGCATAATAATAATGATAATGTTTTTTGCCTTTTGTTGTATCTTTTTTTTTGAATCTGAGCCTCTGGTATGTTTGTTTATACGTTTTATTTTAGAAGATGCATTGCTCTATTTATTTCAATTAAAAAAAATACAGTTGCAGAATAAAATGATTCGTGAAAGATGGAGAATAGTGAAAAATCAAACAAAAAAAACCTAAGATGTGTTTTTCTTTAAGGGATACTTAAAAAAAATCTATGGAAGTCTATTTGCAGATGAGCTTACAAACATCTTCATTTTATCAGCTATCCAAAAAGGTATAACAAATAGTAGTTTTCATTACAAAAAACTTAGATGATAGCCTCCCCGGGCATTGTAATAAAATTATTAGTTAGTTCTAAAGAATGAAACAAAACCACGTAAATAGTAGGTAAATATTTATTGATTGTTTTTACAGTTCATGTTCGACATGTCCGCTTCTGTTTTGGACACAAATTCTCATTCTTTTTCTTATCATAAAGGATCTAGGTCCTTACGAGGTAACCCTTTATAATTACAGTTACATTTCTTATCTTATATCTTCTGTTTTAATTTGTTTAATAAATATCATTAGTTTATTATATATTAGTATTAGACACTGGTTTCTAGATTGTCTTGCTTTCCAGCATAGGCCTCCCCAAGAGTTCTCCACAAAGAAAATCTCTTGGTTTCCTCATCCAAGTCGGACCTGCCACCTTTTGAATATCATATTTGGTTCATAACAATTTATTATTTCATTTGATAGATAGACACTGTATTGCATATTGCTTATTCATAATAGTCTGCTAACTTAAAGCATTGCTAATTCTCACTCTGTCTTCTTCTATTGACCTAAGTCAGAATGAGAAAAAACACTCCTTAGCGGCTGTTTACAGTTAGCGGACCATTATGAATAAGGGGGTAAGTCTTTAAAATAAAAGTTATAAAATGATCTTAAGATAATTTATAGTCAGTCATAGATGCTCAATGAGCGGTCTGATCTCTTCCACACAACCTAAAAGAATACTGGATACAATACCTAAGTAATTAAAAAAAGGTATCTTGAAATTTAATTTTAACAATAATAATATATAAATACTTATTTTTAATGTAATAAATAAAATTATTTTTAATAATCTGATATATTGGAGTTCAAATAGGTAAATAAATAGTTATTTGATTAGCTCATGAAAAATGCTCATAAAATTTATTTAATACATACATAAATTTTAAAAGAGAAGATTTAAGCGGGAATTTATTATCTTTATAATCTCGCTTAGTATTAGTTATTATCTCGTTTTATGAATATTATATTTTTCTTATAGATCAACGGTGACGTCGGAAGATATCGTCTGTTATCAGATGGAGCGTTAGAAATAGTATCTCTGTATCGTAACGACTCTGGAGTCTATATTTGTATCGCGAATAACGAATTGGGGAGTGCCACGCAGGAAGTAACGTTGCATGTTGATGGTAAGTGTACGAGAACGCATGGAAATGAACAGGGAATTAGATAAAATAACCGCAGATATGATTTACCCAAATGCCATTTTATTATCACTTGTTACTTGTAGTATTAGTTCGTTATCTAATTTTCTTTAAGCACTCATTAATTTCCCAAGCATTTTTCCAATTTCATCAAAACAATACTACATTTACCAACGAATTAAACTGTTTATCTAATTTATAACTTATTGACAATTTTTTTGCAGACCATACGTCATTTTAATGATAAAGATATTAGCAGTTAACACACCGTCTCTAAAAAAGTGATTCTAAAGCGGCTAGAGACATATTTCGTCCGATTAATTTAAAATGTATTGTTTTATGAAAGTATCAGTGATTTAACTCCAGTATCACCGTGAATCACAAGCATGTGTTTAAATTATCTAGGGAACAGTTCATTATTGATGATAGCAAATATTATGTTGTATCGCAGAGTTCAGTACTCCTAATGGGCGTGATATCGACATTTACTAGTGTAATTTAGATAACGTTCTTCAGATTTCAAAGAACGTTTAAATATATTTACTCAATACCCTTTGCTCCTAACGGTATTATTCCAAAATAATAATAAAAAACTTATTTTAAAATCATACTTTTAAAGTTTTCATATATCTATTTTGTTTTGTACTTTCAGCTGATTCATTGATTCATTTATTTCGATTACACAGTAAGATTTTAATGTACTTTTAAGTTTTATTAAAATTAAGTGGGACCCTTTAGTCTCAATGGTATGATATGGAAATAATAATAATTATACTTATTTTAAAATCATACTTTTGAGGTTAGCATATAGATATCTATCTTGTTTTGTACTTTCAGCTGATTAATTGATTCATTTATTTCGATAGCAAAGTAAGATTTTAATGTCCTTTTACCTATTTTTATATTAAAATTAAGTGGGGACCCTTTTGTCTCAACTGTATAATTTGGAAATAATAATACTTATTTTAATTTTTGGTTTTGTACTTTCAACTGATTCATTTATTTCATAGAATCATGTAAATAATACATAAAATATATTATTATTTATTTCGTTTATTGTTTGAATATAGATTATGCAGAAAATTTCTAAGATCTAGTTTGGAAATTCCCTTACTCTAAAATTTCTCTTTACTTCAATGTAAAGATATTATGCAAAAGTTGATATTTATGTTTACTTCATAGATAATCTCTTGTCAAAGCTCTTAATAAGCACTAATGGAATGACTAGTTTTATTCTTCTACATAAAAATTGTATTAATATCTCCTGCATTGCCTGTAGCAGTATCTACATCAATGAATTATGTTGCCTTTTTAATCGTGTTTGCTGCAGAGTTGAGTCTATTAGCCAATACTTTAATGTGTTTGTTTTTGTCTCTTATTATAACAATTGTGACATTAATGAAACTATCAATAGTCGGTCACGTTATCTCGTGGAGTCTATCGGCCTCGGCAGTATTGTACATTACTTCAGTCCTCACGCGCGTACCGTCTTGATATTCACGGTGATACTCGTAGTTACTTTTCTACTAACCTGCGCGGGAGTTTCTCAAGGTTCTAACCATTTCCCTAGTTCCGGACATCCCTGATGATTAAAGCTAAGTAAATTGAAAACGTAATCTTTTAGTTATTTACTGTAATCAGGTATGTCCGAAGCTTAACTTTTTTAGTGTTGGTTTTGATTTTGTAGTTTATTAATAGTTTATTAACCTTTGAGTTTGAGGATTGCTGCTCATGGTTTATTGGATGGTGGCGTTGGATCTGCTGTATACGATTTAAAAAAGATATGTCTGAGATATATCTTATTTAAATCTGTCTAGTTTTATTTTGAAATTTGATAGCTGAAGTACCACCTCAGTGTAGCAGCACTACCTCGATCTCATTCAGTAGTTAAATTATTCGCATGGCTAGATCCTGTGGAAGGACCGGCTGGTGTCGCTAACATACCCAACGAGGAGATCTTCGGAGACCTTGGCCAACCCCTCAGAATCCGATGTCTCGTGTACGGTTACCCAACACCGACTATCTACTGGTACCGGGGTCTGAACGGGCCTATGGTGCCCTACAGCAGCTCACTGTATGAAGCTAGAGACAACGTCTTACTAATCAGGAAACTGAACGAAGAGACTATCGGAGAGTATGCTTGTCACGCATATAACGGAATAGGCTCGTCGGCGATATGGCCTTTTGTGGTTCAAGCGAGCCGACCCGACGGATCTGTGGAGATACCTAAACATGTAACCCAACTTGAAGTCCCGGTTACGACCCCACAGATACAAACCCAGGCATCTACCACACCAGCACCAGAAAACCAGGTTCCACTCTACGCCGGTAAGGACCAGCCTTATGCATGTTGCACTTTGCATGAATAATTCTTCTGCATGTGACTCTAAGCGGTTAGTGGTATTTATACATATATATGTGTATCTAAACAAATAAAGTTCCTTATTATAAATAAGACATTACTACGTACCAATAATATAATCATCGAATAAAACAACAAAAGTACATTTACACTATTGGGACAGGTACGTATCTGAACAGCTTGGTACATTTTGTCATTTTTAAATGTTTTTTGTCACCTGCAATATGTGTAATCCGGTATTATACGCAATGCCTAGAATGCCAACAGTTTTTCAAACGAATTAAAAAAGGTACTTAATTAAAATACTAGTGCTATTAAAATGGTTTAAGAAAGGAAAGGAGTTAGGAAAACATTTCGGGATGTAGAAATAATGTTTTGATAGTTTTGTTCCCAATATTCTACCATAGTCAGCGGTTTTACTAAATAATAATTATTATTGATGAGACATTAAGATCCTCTCAGTCTCCGGAATTTGTAACTTTTGTATTACTTTTTACAATGCAGGCGTAGAAAAACACTTTCGGCAAAATAGCTCTAGCTAAGTTATATTCCCGAGCTGTTGCTCAATTCATTCAAAATTGATCCTAGGCTATTGCCTAGGAGGAGTAAACTTAATTTTTTTGCGTCGGGTTTTCCGGCCTGCATTTTTCCAAACATTTGTAGGTACCTGCCCACTTTCCAACGTTTAGCTTTGCATTTGTTTAACGTATGTGCATATATTGTGTATTTATAAGTTAACATTGAGTATACCAGGAAATTAAACAGATGTAAAATTCCGCAGTGCCCGTGACAACCCGTATCAACGCAGAGCGAACTCAAGTGGTGGCCGGCTCGGAGATCAGATTAGCATGTGACGTAGATGGCTACCCTGAGCCGCGTGTGCAATGGACCAAAGACAGGATGCAGCTCACAGCCACAGACAGGATACAAATCACAGGTCTGTTGGATTAACTCCGATACACAATTCCATACTAAAGTCTTAGATAATTTATACCTCTAGAAAGAGTCTCTTGCTGTTAGACAACCGACATAAACAGGCCAGGAATATATGTTTAGTGTGCTTGACAAGCGACGTGTTACACTCGCGATTTGTTTGACACTTTGTGTTAGTGTGCGTGCATTGCTCAAAATGGAGGTTAATTTTAAACACAATTTTTTCGACGTTTTCACAGCTGCCAAAGTATGATCTAAGACTAAAGTTATGCTGATAACCTTCTTGTATTGTTAAATTGGACGTAGTTCCTGAAAAACGTTCCAAGCCACAAACATCACATTTTAAGAATTTGTATTTAAAGTTTTGTAAATGTTAAGTGTAACCATACATGTGGGTTGGGCTACTAAGTCATTATGTCATGTTAGAGAGACAGTAGGGCTGCTATTTTTTGTCAGCCCGTTAATATGAATCTCATAACCAGTTTTGTGTTCTTAACTTAATATCGACATGATTGTGGTTTGGTAAGTTTTTCTGGACATACGTCCAATTATGCAGTTGAAATTACTTTCTTTAAAAATCTAGAAATGCAAATTAAAGCTGACCATCTTAATGCAAGATCGAACTGAAATATCTTAAAAAACAACGAGCAGTGTTTGTTCAACGTGACGTGTTATATAATATAAGAAGTCTCATTGAATTCGTTCTCTTCATTACGAATTAATATGTACATAATCACAACTACAAAATAGTGATAGATTAATTAGTTTATTTAGGCGTACGGACCTTCAATCAAATCAAATCAAAATCAGTTTATTCACGTAGGTCACAGAAATGACACTTATGAATGTTAAAAAAAAATATTTTTCTTATTGAATCTACCGCTACTTCGTAAAGGGTTGAGCTAATTGAGAAGAGGTAGCAAGAAACTCATTGCCACTCTTTTATATCAAGATTTACATTTACATCGATTTACAAATCATTTCAATTACAATAGAATATGTAAAATGTAAAATGATGCAACAAACACACTCAAACGTCAAATAGTCAATGTCTTACACGAGTAAGTCAAAAAGTAAATGTAAATTAATACATTGAGTACAGTAGCTGCATCATCCACATACACCATAAATAAAGGTATTCTGTGAGCATTTTATAAGCGCTTATAAATAAATAAATATGTATATATCCATGCATTTATATACACACAATAACTTGTAAGAATCTGAAACCGAGTCTCCGGCAACTGGTTCATCCTGCCACCACAAGCAGCGCCCGTTCACGAGCATGACGCATGAGCCAGCCATCGCCTCCTTCAACCATTTTTAAGGGGACGACCCGTCCCATGTCGCCGCCACAAGCAGTGACATTTAAGCGAGCATGACGAAACCTGTTACGAGAACTCAGCAAACAATAATAAAATAATTCTAATCTACATATCATGCAATACTCACCAAATACAAATAAATCTAAAAGCATGCTCCCAACTTAAAGGCTGGCGACGCATCTCTTGGTCACCCATGGTGTTGTGGATGTCCATGGGTGGTTGACTCACCACTTCCCATTAAATGATAACAATCACACTAAGGACACAAAAATGTCAAAGTTTCCCATGGTCTTTGGGTATGACTGTGTGATAATATAGTTTAAGATTTTGATATCGGGATATTGATATCAATAGAGTGAGTCATTTTCATATCATTTGCCACTACGCGTTGTATAATCACCGTATTTTGGAAAATTCATTGAATTTTCATAAACTTTATTTTACTGAAAATGTTTTCACCATAATATTCAGATTCAAAAGTGCTTAGTATAAAATATAAAAATAGTAATCTGAGATGGTAATACTGAATTACAGAGACACGTTTAACAATATTCCGGGCACAGTCGAATGACAGCGGCGAGTACAGCTGCGAGGCGGCAAACGAATACACGTCACATTCATCTGTCATCAACGTCACTGTCAAAGGTAATTATGACATTGAGCGGGGCTACGGTAGTGGTATACCGAGAGTACTAGGGTATGGTATTTTTTTAAATTAAGATTGTGTATTTAAGTATTATTCACCCATTTTGTTTTATGAGACGTTGTATTCAAAAACTAGTAATACGATTGTAATTAAACTTGGCTTAAGAAGGGCACGGATTAGGTTACAGTTAGCAATTTACGCCAAAAAATTAAAATAATGTAACAATTACCTGTAATCGTGCGCTGTGCAAAGTACTTATGCGTAATTGAGTTTGATATAATGGAAACATTGATGTTCTATAAACATATGACTCCCAATCACCTGCTAAAAGTTCGTCAAAAACGTATACATTAACTAATACAGATAGCAATCAAACATTCATTCAAGTTAACACCTTACTTTGTGGTGGGAATGTGGTGTTAATTAAAGGGGCACGTACCTGAAATACGACAACGCGTGGCGATGTATTCAAAGCGCGGTCGACAACTCTGTCTAATAGACGCGTAGGCAGAGTTTTGAGCGTGATTGTTAGTCTAATTTGTTTATTGTCATCAATGACTGGTAATCATATTTGAAACGTATTATTAATCATAGACATAATGTTTCGCTAGTAAGAACATACCGATAACCCTTTCTTGTGACAAAACTAACTCGATGTTAATGTTTCAGGTATCTACATACCACCAACGTGTGTGGATAACCCGTACTTCGCGGATTGTCACCTCATCATACGCAGCAATTACTGTCGTCACAAATATTATTCTAAGTGAGTATTAATTAGTAATATTGAAGAGATTGCGGTCAATGTTGATGAAACCTTTTTTAATGGACGCGAGTGAGTAGTTAATAATTTCCTCCGTGTACTAGTTAAATAGCATCCATTTCAACATAATTCATAGATTTCACCCAAGTGATTATACTTCGTCTACATTTTCATTTAAAATGAATCTATGAATAAAACAATACAGACAGAAAAAAAATAATACTGCTCGCCTACAATGGCCTATTCCCATTGGTCTCATAATGATTTTGTGTTATTTAGTATCTACTGTTCGTTGTGCACGTCGTGTGAGTGAGAAAGTATGATGTGTGACGCCATAGACGCGACCTAAACGCGCGTGTTCGGTCTTCTTGCTTTTTTGTAACTGCGATTCCTCTGGTTTTGCAAGAAAACATTGTAGGTGATCACTTGCCATCAGGTGACCCAAACGTTCGTTTGTCCTACTCTATAAAAGATTGGCATTGTTTGAATTTCAGAATGCAAGGATATTGATGAGCCTATTGATGTTGGAATTAGAACTAGAACTTCACCAGTGGGAGGCTCCTTTGCACAGGATGCCGGCTAGATTATGGGTACCACAACGGCGCCTATTTCTGCCGTGAAGCAGTAATGCGTAATCATTACTGTGTTTACATTACTGGGCAAATGAGACTTTACATCTTGTCTCAAGGTGACGAACGCAGTTGTAGTGCCAGTCAGAATTTATGGGTTTTTCAATAATTTTCATAAAAAAAGAACTAGATAGTTTTCAACCGGTTGTGAGTTGATGTGTAGAATTTCATAAAACAAAATATGTCCGTTGATATTTAAATACCTAATTTGTGGATGATTAGAAAGTGTATCAATAAATTTAGCGCTGTAGAGTGGTGATCGCAAATATCGCTCTTTGGTTCTTATTCCAATCAATGTTCGTCCCTATAGCCCAGTGGTTAGTGACCCTGCATACTGAGCTAGAGGTCCCGGGTTCGAATCCCGGCAGGTGCGAATATTTAAACTCCGTTAATGTTTGTTTCCAAGTCATGGATGTTTCTAAGTATTTATGTATGCTTAAGTAAGTATATTGTGTTAAATATATCGTTGTCTTATACCCATAGTACAGGCTGCGCCTAGTTTGGGCCAAGATAATTTGTGTAAAAGTGTGTCATTATTATATTTTTATTATATTATGTAACACAATAAGTGTATTGCTGTCGAACGAGTGTGCTGGTGTTAAGTGATCAGCACCACCAACATTCTCTTGCAACACCAGTGGAATCACAGGAGCGTTGACGGCCTTTAAGAAAGGTGTACGCGCTTTTTTTTTAAAGTAACCAAGGTTGTCGTATTGTCCCGGAAACACCGCACAAGGAAGCTCTTTTTACAGCTTTGTGGTACGTGGAAGAAAGCTCCTTGAAAACCGAGAGTAATAATTACAAATTTGTGAAATAAATGTTTATCGTTGTAGAATTTCCATTACATGCGCGAGGTTTCCATCGCAATATTTTATTTAATTTTACAATCTATGAGTAAATTATGAACGGACAAAGATCAAGTAGAATTTATTTCTTAAAATTTATATTTTCTGTTTCGATTGAAACATAGATGAATGCACAAGATACCTATCAGTATTTTTTAAGAAAGGTGCGTTTTGTATGAAAAATATGACGTGTCGACTGCTTTTAAATTAAAATTTTTATTTGTTGTGACCACCGTAACAACTAGAGGGATAATCATTAATTTGCACCTAAGTACACGTTGTTAGAGATGCAGTAAAGGTACCAGGGAGGATGGTATCCCGAAATTAGATTTCCCGAGAGAGTGCAATACGCAAAGTCAAAGTCAAATAATTTTTATTCATTTTGGCTCAAACTTACTGAAAAATTACTGAATCTACCATATGCTCGGAAAAAGTTGAGCTCGTGAGAGGAACATACAAGAAACTCAACGACCACTGTACATAAATATAACAAATCTTAATATATATAAATTACGTGTCGCGTTGTTTGTCCGCGATGAACTCTTAAACAAATGAACGGATTTTAATGGGGATTACTTCATGGAGTGCAGTTTAGTCCAACTTGAGAGATAGGATGGTCCCAAAGCGAAATAAAATTTTTACTTAGCATTTACCCATAATTTTTTTTTCAATATTTGTTTTGTATGGACATATTTTCTATGAGAGAATTTAGTGACGCACGGTTTGACAGTTCCACTGTGAAACAATTTCATTAAAACAACAGGGAGCATTTTTTACGAAATAATTCTTGATGTTTTGAAATATTATTAGCAAATTCCTATGAATCAATATTTTTTTTATTATATGTACCTAGAAAAACGTCTGTCGAGTCAGCTTGTTAGTTTATAAAGGGCTACATCCTATATTATATGAATCGTGTTTGAATAATATCAAATATGTGAGAAGTCATCAATTTAACTTTTGTTCTGTAGATTCTGCTGCAAGTCCTGCGTGGAAGCCGGACAGCTGGAAGCTGAAGAAGCGGAGCTGATGCAGGCCGATATGTCATTTAGAAGGAAGAAGTAACGAGAAAATAACGGCTTATTAGGGAGTTCTAACGCCAGTTAATGTATTATAGATAAAATTTGATATCGAAATTTACTTAAATTAAAAAAATAGAAATAAATTTCGTGAAATATGAATTTTAAAACCGTTATAAGCATAATAATATATATTAGGTTTAGATTTTACTGTCAAATAAATTTGCATGAAAACAAATTTTATTATTTTAAGTAGGTAATGATATTTTAATAAATTTAAAGATTTCGAAATATCCAGAATGTAAAATGAAACAAAAGTGCCTTAATAATCTAAAAAGTGTGTACAAATTAATTATTATAAGAAATTTGTAACATAACATAAATGTAATACAAACTCTTACGGTGTTATTACAAACAAAAATTTAAACATGGCTTAGACACGTGTTTTGTTAAACAGTGTCTAACTATTTAAACGACGTCTAAAGACACTAAACCACATAAAGACACGGATTCGTAATAGGGCTTTTTTATACGCTTTATATTAGCTTCACCTGTATGTTTGTATGTTTGTAACCGACTTCTTTGGGCGCGATTTTGACCCACTTTAAACGGCTAGATTCAAACTTTGTAGATTTATCGAGCACCGATGACATTACACTAATTTGATAAAATTATACTAAAAAAGGAAAAACAAATAATAGTTAAAAAAAACTAAAAAGCACGCTTTATATAAAATTCAACTAAAAAATAGAAAATAAATTTAAATTGAAAATAGTGTAAAAAACTATATATGAAGTGTAGAAGAATTATTATTTTAATAATATCTTAAAAAGCACCCCACGCTTTTTTTACAATAAAATATATTTTTTTTACACTATTTTCAATTTAAATTTGTTTTCTACTTTTTAGTTGAATTTAATATAAAGTGTGCTTTTTAGTTTTTTTTAACTATTATTTATTAATACAAGTGTTTTGTAATAACACCGTTAATATTTATACAAGATAGTATTTAAATTTTATATATAGAATATTTACTATACTATTGTGATCTCTCATACTCACTCGCAATAAGTTTACAAGAATCTCTTTTTATATAATCAAATCTCAACTTTTTCTAACCTAAGATTAAACGAAATATTATACGAAAGATAGTAAAAATATTAAGTTAATTAAGTTTTCGAGATACTTCACTAACGCCCTATTCCTGAAACAACTTCATTCCAGTTTTTATAATTAATAACAACTTCCAATGAATGCATTTATAAACACAATAATTATCTGAGCGATCCAAATAAATATATAAAAGAGAAATGAACTTATCACTAACGTGCTATTTTCTAAATAATTAAATCGACTGTCACCAAACTGGAATGGAATCACTGGCCAGTAGTGATTTTATGGGTGGCCTAAAAATTTTATCAAAATCGCTGAGTATATATATCTTATATTTGACTGTTCTAATTGCACGCCTCGGCGAGTTTGTGGTTTATAACCGACCTGTCGAGCTCACACGATTTCCACACTTTAAATTGCATATTTTTTTTCTATTACTCTTACACATTATAAAAAGCACATCAATATAAAGCTGAGACACAAATGAATAATCCTGATACTTTTTTTAAGTTGTCGAATACGTACATTAAAAAAAATTATCGTGGAAGTCCAGTAGTGTGTGGTTCAAAAAAACGGCGTGGTACGGATATCTCGAAAAGACTTATACTATTTTCACTATTTTCACAATTAAGCAGAGAAGGTTCCTTTCGAAAATCATTACTGTAAGCCTTCTCGTTTTTTTTTTAAACGCAGATGATTAAATTTTATTCGAAATTTAACTTAAAAAAAATAAAGCATGAGCGTTCGAGGCGTGCACTTTTAGATTTTCCAATTTTTTATTTTATATATGTTTATAGGACGGTTTATAAGTTTCTTGTGACCCCTCTGATGTTATAAGAGTAAAGATCGCGGTGGTAACATACCAATTACTCTCCAGTGACCCGTATGCTCTCTTCTTCCATAAAAAAAATATATTATATCTTAGTATGGGTACTGTAACAAATCAATTCCGGGGAAAATAACGCACCAGCTACATAAACAGATACCACTAACAAAACAACGAAAACTAATCGCAGATAGAAACAATACCTATTTAAATATATCGTGTCCAAGAATATGTAAATAAAAATGTGAAATAGCTCTTCACACAACTAATAACACTTTTATTTCTTGCTTTTCCTCTCAATGGTATTTTCTTATTATTTAACAGCCAAGGATATGTAACAACTAATTTCGACATGGCCGAAGATATTGAAAGTACCTGTGTGTTTATTTTAGATACATATTTAAATATATATATATCGTACTTCCATATAGCTTCTTCTTTGTGATGTAAGTCTCCGCTTTCTATTTATTTGGATCGTATATTATTATAGTAATTATCAAACAGCATTACCAATAGATTTAGGAACTAAATCATGTAGTTAAGTTAATTATTATTATTATGTAAATAAGCAACAACACGCAAACTAGACATATTGTAAAAGGTTTTACCGTCAGACTTTTAAAGAAGAGAAAATATTTCTTCATAATCGCATTATCTAAACATCATCATCATAGTAATGAATAACGGCAGATCAGTGGCTTATTTTTAGTTGGAATGTATTTAAGACTTATTCAATTTCTGTGTCAAATCCTTGTTAGCCTAGGGCAGCAAAGCGGTTGCGATTTCCGACGAAGTAGAAAGAGAGAGCATTAGGGACTCGAGTAGTGAAATCGCACGAGTGATACGAATATGAAGTCTTTTTGACTCTCGCACAATAAATCTAAGGCTAGCTGACTCTTAATTGGTAGATAATATAGAGAGTGGTGCCATAATGGCGACATTAAATGCACACAATGTGAGCTATCTAACCTTAATCGTAAAAAAAAAAATCCTAAAATATGAAGTATATAATTGAAATTTTCAAATAAACCAATTATATATTGACCTTGATCCTGCAGACACTCTGTCCAAACAGTTTTTCGGGACTATGTTAGTTTAAGATTCTATCTGCAAATAAATAATACTACTTATAAATTTAGTAAACAAAATTTTATCACACTTGCGTGGTCGCGTAAGACTGCTCGAAGTAGGTGTCAGTGGCTAGGATAGCACGCGGATACTAGATTTCTTACAGGTTGTTCCGAATTGATATGGCATATTTATTTATTTAGGTGAATTATGTATTTGTTTTTGAATATTTTTTTAATGATTACGGTTAATTAGTTCTTCCCGTGTGCTTATTTAATGTCTCAATTATAGCGCTACGCTATATAAACTGTAACTGGCCAGTATCTTACGGCCATTCCCAATATACTATCTACAGATAGAGATAAATTACTACCTTCTACTCGGCCGTTAGTCTTCTCCACCCTCAAAGCCAATAATTTACGGCCGTTCCCAATATTCAGTCTATCTCTTACTTGAGATAAAAATCGTAACTACCGTTGACTTTCTGTCCCAATAAACTTATCGACGGTAACTCACCTTATCCGTACACGCTGTCTGTCAATGGGAGGACATATAGCTTACCAACGATAGAAGTTTTAATGGAAATTTCAATTCATGCGTCCCAATATAAGGCGATAAGAATGACTTATCAGGTATATTGGGACAGCTTCATATTATTGACAGCTAATTACTGAGAGTAGAAGGTAGTATTTTATCTCGATCTGTAGATAGTATATTGGGAACGGCCGTATGTGATAGATTTTCATACATCCTTTATGCCCGCATTTACGTAATAAATGTCGAACTTTCGGCCCATTTGTCACATCACAACCAATACACATTTCGAGAAGGTATAGTAGAAATATTTTTTCATCAATCACGTACCTGCCTTCAGTTGAATTGCTAGATTGTCATTACTTTCATGTTCGTGTAAGCTGGCAGTGACAAAAGTTTACGAAGGTAGACAGTAGATAAATATTATTGTGCAATACAGAATAAATATGGATACCACGACAATTCCATACGATTTATGTAGTTATTTGTGTTACAAGGGGGCAACGTGATATACTCCTCGAGAGCCTTATTTCGAATTCAGAACCTAGCGAGAATGCAATATACGCCACTCGATACCAAAATATTTTGGCCAAGAATGACACTACTTTTCATCACTACTCGAAGTTCGTGCGTTACTTTATAGTGAAAGTTTTAATAATCACAAATAAATCAAGAACGCAAACCAATCAGAAAAGAGAAAGCTTAAACTCATATTAGAACAAAATTGTAGTTTGTTCCCGCTATCCTGTAAGGCCAATTTTCTTAATTCGACTATCCAAATACCTACGCATGTTGAAAAGTAATTTATTTCATTAGGAATGCATATTATTATATTTATCTTAGTCATAATATTGTATGTCGTAATAAATTGTGTATGTATAGTACTCTTCAAAGTAAAAATGTAAATATTACAAATACACCTAATATTTGAAATAAACTTTACAATAAATAAGATTTTTTTCATTTCTGAAGCCCTTTGATTTGTTATCTTTTTAGTTAAGATTTGAGAAGCATATAAATAAAGTGATTTCCAACAGTTTTTAAAGATTAAAAGTTTTGTACCAAATTAGACCATTTATAACCACTGATATGCGCATACGTCTTTGTGAGGCTCTTGTTCTATCCAAGCTTCACTATACCGATACAGTGTATGGTTCGAGGTTGCTTGGCAGAACAAGAAATTTAATACAAAGAGTACAAAACGCCTGTGCTCGTTTTTGCTGGGATATACCGGCATGACAACACATTTCTCCATACCTCAAAGAAGATAATGGATGCTCGTAGACGACTTTATTTAGCCACGCTTCTCTTTGGTATTATTATCACAAAAACGCCAAAATATTTATATCATACATTGGAATGGCTACGTCAGCGCAGTCAGTTAAATTTTGAAACAAGGTTCGCACTCAATGTCCTGTCAGCCCCACTCCATCATTCCGCCTCTTAGAGGAAGATTTAGGTACAGTGCCACCAAGTGCTGGAATGATATATCCGTTTCGGAGCTTGAAGACTGTTGAAACTTTCTGGAAAAAAAAGTTAAAAACCTTATATTTGGATTATTAAATATCTTATATTATTACGTATTATGTCTATAAAGATAACAACTGGGATTGGACTTTTTGTTTGTTTCTTGTTTGTTGCTAATATTTCTAAAATTGCTATACCAGGTTGATTGCGGCAGAGTGTCAGAGCCTAGATTGACTGGTGGACAAGTTTTCAGTCTTAGGGTAAATGTGATGTGGTGAGACTTCAGGGCGCTTGCTTTTATGCGCCACTTGGTCAAACACGCATAAGTGGCATCGAGCTGAGTTTGAAAATGTCTGGTCGCCTCATTGGGGTCACTGTTACAACTGAGGAACGCCGCATCATCGGCACAGCTGCTTCTGGTGATTGGGGTAGGTCACTTGTAAATATGTTATAGACTCCATCAGTAGGTAGTAGGAGTGAGGAAGGTACATTTTAATTTTGCACATTAGTCCTTTATGCCAAACCCGATTGAAAGCTTGTTGTACGTCGAGAAAAGCAGCCGAACAGTATCCCTTCTTTTCCAGACATTGTCTAACTGTACAATACACTCTGTGAACTTGTTCTATGATGGAGTAGTGTTTCCGGAAGCCAAATTGATGGTCAGGTATTACATGGCCCATATCTAGGCAAGAGGATAGTCGTGCTAGGATGATCCTTTCCCACAATTTTGGTGCGTACACAGTACAGGCGTCAGGCTAATAGGGCGATAAGACGTGACTTCAGTAGGCGGTTTACCAGGCTTATGGATCGCAACAATTTGTGATGTTTTCCAGAGTGCAGGAACAAGCGAGGTTCTCAATGTGGCATTGACAAGGATGGTCAAAAACGTAATGCACTTCTTAGGAAGCTCTTTCAATGGCCTGCGGGTGATTAGATCAAATCCAGGTGCATTTTGGCTATTTCTATACCCACCTCTCTTGGTGTAGTAGGTCTCAAAGGCAGGCATAGTTGCAGGTCTTGTCCTAGGATTTGGTCTATTTCTGGATCTTCTAGACTATCCATATTGTTGGGTTGGAATACGTTGGCCAGGTATGTAGCAAAGGCCTGAGATTATTCTTGGTAAGATTCGTTGAAATGAGGTTAGTTGAGGATATTTTTTGCTACTATGACTAACGATTCGGTTGAATGGAGTCAAGAAAACGTTTATAATACAGGTGTAAGCACAACGAGACACACGCCCGCGCAATGTTCCGGTCTGCATCGGGGTAGTCAGAGACAAAAGGATTCCACTTGCTTCTATCCTTACAAACCTAACGCGCTTCCTCTACATTCATTACTCTTTTCATACATGCTCGCCGCTTGCGGGTGCTTCGAACCTTTCAAAATGTCCCCAGTTTGGTCGATGAATGTTCTACGAGGTCTGCCGCGACCGACATGGTCACACACACTTGCCTTATATATTACTGAATGAATACTCTACTTTCAAACCATCTGGGAGGCAGTGGGAGGCTCCTTTGCACCGGATGTCGGCTAGATTATGGGTACGACCACGGTGGCTATTTCTGCCGTGAAGCAGTAATGTGTAAGCATTACTTTGTTTCGGTCTGAAGGGCGCCTTAGCTAGTGAAATTACTGAGACTAATGAGATTAATGAGACTTAACATCTTATGTCTCAAGGTGATGAGCGCAGTTGTAGTGCCGCTCAGAATTTTTGGGTTTCTCAATAATTCTGAGCGGCACTGCATTGTAATGGACAGGGCGTATCAATTACCATCAACTGAACGTTGTCAATCATCTCATCACTGAACTGAATCACTGAATCATTGAACATCATCTCTTCCCTCATTTAAAAAAAAAGGGAAATGAGAAGGACGACATCTACAAAAATGAGCATTTATTTAGTTATAAATTAATACGTAACTATTAATAGCGACATTCGCTCAATGACTTACAATTTTCTCTTAAAAATCCAACAAAAGCATATTGTTCATCTGAGCATTCCATGAATGCTCCTTAAGCTGCTTGCTTTTATTTATTTAATTACTAGCTGACCCGGCAAACGTTGTTTTGCCATATAAAGTATTTTTAGTGTACGACCGTTTTTTCATCATTCGTGTTAATATTGACACTCACAAAATGTGGCTTCCTATTGGTAATAGTCAAAGTCAAATAAACTTAATTCAGATAGGCTTAAACAAAACGGTTCAGCGGTCACTATAAATATTTCTTTTAAATTGCTGAAATCACCAAATTATGTTCGGTAAAAGTTGAGCTCATGAGAAGAACAAAAGAAACTCAACTGTCCCTATTTTCAATCAATAGAGTATTTAAAAATGGCTTTCTCTATCGCTGGAGCCTCGCTGTACTATGCGAATACTGGCAAAGCATCACGTGACATCACACGCTGTTCTGCACTACGCATTGCAGCGCACTCGTTCCAGTATGTAAGCAAATAAGTGCTCAATACATGAGTAGAAAAGATACCGTATCATGAGATACGGTATCTTTTCTTTACTAACACAAATGTTAAGTATCAAATATTGACGGTAGAGTGAACTTAGTTTCACAAAAATGAATTTCTTAAAAATTCGAACACTTAATTCAATTTTACGTAATGAGGGTGGCGAAAAATAGTTTTTCGCTACACACGGCTTTATACACAGTAAGTAGTGAAATTCTTTTTAAGTTTTAAAACTACCTTCAAAAATAACATCCAATAATCGGTAAATTTAAGACTTACCAAATTAAGTGAATTTGAATCCTTAATCTAATTTCGGTTAAAACTTAGTATCCCTTAGCACGAATTTGCATGTAAAAAATATTGTAGTTGATAGAGCTTTGGTCCACGATGATAGTGTTTCAAGTTTTCAAGAAAAACCAAAATAAAAGTCTACCCTCCCCAGCCTATCTGTCACAGACTATTTGTTACATTTTATTTCACAGTTTTTCATACAATTTAAGCCGTTTTACCTGTCACCAACTTCTTTTACATTTCATTTCACTGTTTTTCATGCATTTATGGCTGTATTAGCTGGAACCCTTTGCCTGTACTTATATTTTACTAAGAAACCAAAATCATTTTATGACAGTTTTAGCCTCCCACCGCGATGGCGCACATGTAGTGTTTATTTACGTGATTTACCTGTTTTAGGTTAGAATTTTTTTTGTGATTTTCTTGAAAACGTTGCATTACCTTGTAATAGGAGTGGTATCATTATAATCGTGGACTAAAGCTTTATCAACTACAATATTTTTTACCTCCTAATTCATGCTAAGAGATACTAAGTCCCACCCGTAATTTCTGATGACGAAGAAAGAGAATCCTTTTTTTTAAAGGTGTGACGTCACCACTTTTGACATCACAAAAGTTGACTGGCTGGTAATCACTCATCATGGATCATCGAAAGAAAACTGCACGTGATCACCTTCGTTTATTCCACAGTGTAACAACGTCCCAGACATATCCGTATCGTACGACAGCCTGAGCTCGAATACCTCGAGTGTCTTTTTTTTTTTTTTGAGAGGAGGAAATACTGTTACGTATTGTATGTAATATATCGGACCCGAGTGTCCGCGTAAGCGGACGCCCCATACCGACTAAAACCTCCTCTGTGCTGTTAGCAGCCCTGGCTTTCACACTACGCAACAATAGTCGCGGGGCGTCTCCTAAGGAGACTCGAACCTCAGACCGGCTGTGTGCTTGTGAGAAGGAGAGAGAATGAAAATGAAGATGAAAGATGAAAAGGTGAGAAGAACACACTCGCCGGCGAGTGTGGTGATGTTTTGTGTAATGTATATGTTTGTATGTATGTAAGTAGTGTAAATGTTTGTGTGCATGTATGTTTGTGTTTTGTGTCTGTTTGTGGAGTGTGTTTGTGTTTGTGTAAGTGGTGTATGTCAGTCCGTCAGTCAGTCCGTGTGTGAGTGAGTGTAGTGAAGCGATTACAGGACGAGGACTAACGTCTCGTCGGGTATCAAAACAATGTGTGGTGTATCTAGGGTGCGGGCCGCTGGCCATCGTCAGAGTGACGAGTGCCAGTGGATTGCGGTGGTTGACCGCGCCTACGCCTGCGAAGGCGGTGTGTGCGTGTCTGTGTCGGTGTTTGTGTGGGTGTCGCGTTCGCGATATTGATGTCGTCATCCGGGTCTACCGTGACGTGTCTGGGACGTCTTATTGGGTTGAGACTATGGTGAAGGGGGGAGTACCCGCATGCCTTCCTAACCAAGATGTTGGGATGGTTAGGCGCCTTGTCAAAGAAGCGTCGCGAGATCTCTTTAAAATGTTGTCCCCAAGTGTCAACAGTGTGGCAATATTTATAGGGCTCGGCTCACATGCACGCGTTTTCGAATAATGCTTTTTAACAATATTTTGATGTTACAATGTAATCAAATAATGACTTATGATTTAATTCTAGAATAAAACTACAAATCTTTTTCTTCTCGTTTTTATAGGTGTTTATTAATTGTGATGTTATATAGTATTTATATATTATGTATTTTTTAATTCTTGCGGGTTTTGCGTAGCAAACATGAATAGCTCGCAGTATAATAATTGCAGCTATTTTTCCTACTTCTTCGCACTTATCATTATATTTTGGATAAGCCATGGTGACCAAGGCTGTCTACATTGCTTCCGCAGCGGCACATATGGGGAACTGTTCTAGGGATACCCAGGCGAACCAACTGCGATTGAGAAGCTGGAATTATCGAGAAGTGTCCCTATGTTACTCGAAGGAGTGGCCTGAAGCCAGTACCCTGAATCTCGTTCACTAACAGCAATAAAACGAGCCTGATCCGAAATATTGTGACTTGATAATAATATCCTTTTGTGAATGATTTTGCACTGTGGCTTTAAAGGGTAATTTTCATTTGGACAGGCAACTTTCCAAGCATTTTAAGCAGTTTCCGCATACACCAGTGGCTGAGACCCATTAGGGGAGATTATTTTATCATATAAAGTGCTGACACTGTGAACAGAAGATAAGAATGCTGGTAAGGATATACTAGATATATTTTTCTGATGCCAATTCCACCAAAACGAATGGGCAGAGAAGCCTGGCACCAAGAAATATCAGACAATGAACAATTAAATATTTTTGATACTAAATTTCGTAGAGAATCGTCCAAACTTGAAATTTATCTAATTTCTCATCCATTGATTGGTTCAGTAGACATATGAGTTACAAGAGGCTTGGTAGCTGAAGTTTGATACAAATGGTCTCGTTGACCAGCTAACGTCAGGGTGTCGAGTTTGCGTGACGGTGTGCGCGTGCTTTGTTGAATATTATCACTGATAATTAAATAGATAAATCCCTGACGCGCTAAAAGTATAACTTCTTAGACCTATTTAGAACCTAACGTAATTTTAGTTATTTACTGTCGGCACACGAATATTGTCTACACTTCATAGCAAGTGCATCAAAAAAGGCTATATATCATCGATATCATAGTTGTATATAATACTTAATCAGGTCAGGCCCTTTAATCAAGGTAGAAACAAAGAGCGAAATCAAATTTCACCGCCCTTTGGTCGACGCTTTCACGCCACAAACCGTATCGGTGCCAGAATAAGAGCTGCGATATTCTTTATGATTTGTACATCATGCAAATTCGAAGTCAAAACTTTTTATTGCATGTCACTTGTCAATGGTAAGACGCCCCCGATGTCACGGCCTTATGCATAAGTTACATTTCTCTTGAACTGTATTCCTCTTGAACACATTCGTGTCTTCAATTTCAGTAACTACTCTTTAAGGCGAATTAACGAGACAACTCCAGGCTTTTTGTTTTAAAATACTCGACGAATAGAAAAAAACTGTCAATTAGCAGACACAGATTGATCAAATAATTAGGTACAGGTCCAGATTTATAACAAGGAAACTAAATACTAAATTGAATTATACAGTCAGCGTCAAAAAGATAGCGTCACCCATTGTATTATAAAACATGGCAACACCAATCGTTACCATATACATCTATTTACCAAAATCACACACTAATAAATATGCTACTAAAACCCTAGTAGAGATACAGAGCTCAGTCTAATGTAGGGCTTCCAATCCCGCGGCCTGTATTCAATCTCGGCATTTGGGGGACTACGAATTTTCAATCCCGCGGGATCTCGGTATTTGCGGGATCCCGCATATTGAAAATATGCACATTTTAAAACAATGAATTTATCAACTCCACTGTTATTTACGTACATATTACTATTAAAATGAGATCAATCAAATTATACTGTTTTTTTTTTTAAAAAAAAAAAAAAACAAAACAAATTGTTTTCAAAAAATACACAACGCAAAATTACAAAATCCACCAAAAAAAAATAACATTTTAAACATATAAATTATTACTTAATTATTAAGTTTTTCAGCTTTTAATATTAACTGAAAATGTTTGCGAAGAAAATACAACATTTCCAAACTGTCGTCTGCCAAACTACTGCGTATTTTACTCTATTGCCTGGCCAGAAAATGCCCTTTCTGCTTCCACACTTGTGGGCGGTATTCCTTTTAAGGGCTTGTACGTGAATGAATCTTTCATTCACGTACATACCCTTAAATTTTTATTCTATTCTAAAAGTATGTATCAATAAACATCACGAAAATACGAAACAGTTAATAACTTGAGTTATTAAGAATAATAATTCACGCAGATTATCTTATATTGCATCGCATGCACGCTTTTTTTCAGTCCCGCAAATCCCGCGCCCGTAATCCCGCATCTCGCGGGATTGGAAAATGGTGCGGGATCCCGCAATACCGAGATTTCGGTATTGGAAGCCCTAGTCTCATGTTTATAGTCAATGTTAATATTAATATGTCAACTGATATAAAGTTTTTCAACAATCTAATTTGAATCCTATTATCTTGGGGCGAAAGTTCATTTTCCTATATTTTGGCAATTTATGTGTAGCTATATATTTGGCTACTTTGGATGACGCTATCTATTTGGTCATTTTCGGTGAATCGATGTATATGGTAACGATGGGTGCTGCCATTTTTTTTAATGCTATGACGCTATATATTTGACGCTGACTGTACAGATTGCACAGAGTCTTTGTTCGCAACGGAAAAACTATATTTTCACAAATTTGTTGATCTCCATAAAAGATTTCAACAATGTGAGATGTCAACCAATGTGTTAAGAATTTGTTATCGATCCGAGTGATTACGTAAAACTATGAAAGTTCAAAGTGGAAAATCTTTAACAAACGAACATAACATGACAATAATATCAAGCAATCCAATTATATATATTTTTTAATAGAATGTTCGAGCTGTCAATATAAAAAGTTTCACCCATAAATTTACTTATTTTAATGCAAAGTAAACAGAAGGCCAAACCGGCAATTTCATATTTAAGCCCGTATTACATTTGATAGGATGTTATTATTATAATTGAAAGAGTGTTGTTGTCTTCTTTCTGAGTATCGTAACATAGTCTTCATATTCCATGAAATAAAACAATAATATCAGAGCAGTTGACAGTCGCAGAGCTTATCATCACAAACAAGCTAATTTCACTAACACTATCTGAGGCTAGAGGTCACAATTAAGTGCGTTTTGGTTAAAACATCAGCTGCTATGTTTCCGCGATTATCGACTATAAAATTCCATCCAAGATACATGAAGTTATCACGTTTGTTCTCCACAAGAGTGACAAAGAGGAACAACGATTTTGCTTTTTTTTTAATGCAAATAAGGGACGAGACGAGCGGGACGTTCAGCTGATGGTAATTGGTACGCCCTGCCGATTACAATGCAGTGCCGTTCAGGACTTTTTATGGAATAGGAGGACAAACGAGCGTACGGGTCACCTGTTGTAAAGTGATCACCGCCACCCACAATCTCTTGCAACAACAGAGGAATTACAGGAGCGTTGCCGGCCTTAAAGGAAGGTGCAGCTTTTTTTGAAGGTACCCATATCGTATCATCCAGGAAACACCGCACAAGGAAGTTCATTCCTCAGCTTTGTAGTACGTGGAAGAAAGCTCCTTGAAAACCGCTCTGTGGAGGGCCGCCACACATCCAGATGGTGGGGATGATATCCTAACTTCATGTGTGGCCGGACCAGCGCTTGTAGAGCGCTAGAATATGGGCCGGCTTGAAGTATTGCTGTGCTCTATTAATGACGCCCAGTTTTTTCGAAGCCAAATTGGCTTTGCCCTCCAGATGGCCACGAAATTGGGAATCGCTCGCAATTTCGAAACCTAGTATTCCGATACTAGGCGAGGCTTTAAAGGAAGTGTTGTCGAAGAGTGTTGATACGAGAAATGGATTTTTTTTAGTGGTAAACGCGCAAACTTGAGTCTTCTGGGGGTTAAATTGGACAAGGTTCAATTTACCCCATTCCGCGACCTTCTCAAGAGAGGACTCGATACTTCTATTCTTCTTCTACACAAGTTTCTCTCGGCATTGGTCGACGATTTCCCGAGAGAGACCTGCATGGCCCGAGTATACGGCATCACCAGTGCTGTCGTCTGCATAGTAATGTATGTTGGAGGTGCCCAACATATCATTGATATGCAGAAGAAACAGCGTGGGAGATAGCACACAGCCTTGGGGCACTCCAGCATTCACGGGCTTCGGGTTCGAGCAATATCCGTCGACAACGACCTGTATGCTGCGCCCAGTGAGGAAGCTGGAGGTCCACTTGCACAATCTCTCGGGAAGCCCAAATGATGGAAGTTTTGAGAGGAGCGCCTTGTGCCATACACGATAAAAGGCCTTCACTATATCCAGGCCAACTGCCAGGCCTTCCCGCTTGCTTTCAATAGCCGCCGCCCATCTATGTGTTAGGTATACCAGAAGATCACCTGCCGACCGACCATGACGAAAGCCGTATTGACGGTCGTTGATCACCTGGTGACCCTGAAGGTATACCAAGAGCTGGCGGCTAATTATGCTCTCCATGATTTGGGAGAGCAGGGAGGTAATAGCAATAGGCCTGTAGTTTGCCAGATGTGAACTGTCTCCTTTTTTTGGATCGGATGGACAAGGGCTGACTTCCATGAGTAAGGGACTATGCCTTTGGAATAAGAGTGCCGGAATAAACGATTTAGCACCGGCGTCAACTCAGGGGCACACGTTCCAAGCACGATTGGAGAAATGTCATCCGGCCCGCTCGACTTCCTGACGTCCAACGAAAACAGAGCTCACCTAACAGTTTTCTGTCTGAACTGTACTTCAGGCATAGAGATCTGACACCGCGGATGGTAGGCGGTGTTTTTCCGCTGTCGTCAAGAGTCGAGTTGGAGGCGAAAAGAGCGCACAGGATATCGGCTTTCTCTTTTGCCGTATGGGCCAGGCTGTCATTCCTCATGTGCAACGGCGGCATGGACGGCTGATTGAAGTTACCAAGAGCAGCTTTTGACAACGACCAGAACTTGCATGTTCCGGTCGGGTAACTGGAAAGCTGCTCGCCGATTTTGACGACGTGCTTTGACGTCGCAGGGGCGATTTGCCGTTTAAAAAATCTGGATGCACGGTTATATTTCCTCTTAAGAACTTTGCAGTTCAGATCCTTTGTGCAAAGCGCCGCAACCCAAGTTCGATATGCCTGTTTTTTGCAGTCAGTTGCTGCTTTAACTGACGCATCGAACGAGGGCTGTGATCTGCAACCGATCGGTACCACAGAGCTTGGTATCCATTCCCTGTAGTATCACATCGGCTCCTGCAACGGCGCAGGCACTAGGATCATCCGAAGGGAAACAAACCCTGTCCCAAGAGTAGGATGCAAAAAAGGAACGCATCCTATCCCAATCTGCTGACTTGTAGTGCCAAACACGGTAGGTGGTCTGCGACGTTGGCGTCGGATAGGCACTACACTGCTGATCAGGCAATGGTCGGACGTTCCGAGAGGGGCGTCGACAAAGACCTGGTAAACATTGGGATGTGTAGTCAGCAGAAGGTCCTTATTGGACGGCATGTGGCTATCCACATCCGGGAGCCGCGTTGGCAACTCAACCAATTGAGACAGACCATACGAAAAATGCAAAATTAAGCACAGATCGCCCTGTGTAGTCTGTGGTACGTGATCGAGCCATTCGGCATTGTGCCCTTTGAAATCACCCAAGACTACAATTTCAGCGGAGGGGATCTGTGCAGTCGTCAATGCCGCTTGAACACAGCCCATGAGATGATCGGTTTCTGCGTTACCACTATGGGACCTGTAGACACACGCATGCGGACGCGGTCCTCTAAATCTACGCGGAGCCAGAGAGTAGACAGGTCCCTACCCTCAAAATTGCCGAGACGGCGACAGTAGATATCCTCCCTAACGTACACACATACCCCGGTATGAGGTAAAAAATTGTGCTCAATTTTGTACCCGGGGTACGTTAAATATGACATATCGCTAGGTCGAGATATCTGCGTCTCCGTAAGGAAACATAAGGCCGGCTGCGCCGTCTCAAGGTGGTGGTGGACGGCGTTTTAACTGGATTGAATTATACTGTAAAAGTTATTGCAAAAGTCCTCGTTAGGGGGCAAATACTACATTATTTGGACAAATATTTGAATAGTTATGCCGATATTATGTTGTAGTCCGGGTCTCTGTTCTAAAGGCACGGGCGCGCGAGCGGTCGGGCGATTGCGGGCGGGGTGTGGGGAAAGTTTAATGAAACTTCATATATATAGCTAAATAATTTTACCCTAAAATCCTACTAATATGATAAATAGGAATTGAGAAACCAAAAATTCCATGCGGCACAACAATTTGCATTCGTCACCTTGAGACATATGATGTTAAGTCTCATTTGCCCAGTAATTTCACCAGCTGCGGCGTCTTTCAGGCCGAAACACAGTCATGTTTACACATTCCTGCTTCACGGCAGAAATAGGCGCCATTATGGTACCGTTGCTTTTGGATTTTCGACTATTGGTTTCTTACATGTGTCTATTTAAAGAATGAAAATACTTGATTAATTTACAGGAATATATGACATGCGTACCTATTTTAAAGAGACGTAGGTACATCTTACTGAAAGGAAAACTGTGCAGTACTCAATAACATGTGTTGTTATATAAAAAGCTTGAATAAGGCAACTTGTGGCTCATGTAGGATATAGAGATAAGCAAGAAATAATTCCAGTTTACAAGTGGAAACATACAAAACCGACACATAATATATTTGATCCCTGCTTTCTTAAAGTGGCGTGATATTATAAAAAGCCGCGTTATCACCCGAAGATAAGTGATTTTCATAACAAAGTTATAAGGTCATATGCTGGTAGTGTCTCTGAATACAGTGATTATAATATATATGTTATCGTACTGCCAACAATCAAGTTTATTTCTAACTGGAACTCCGCAGATACACTATCGTTTCAATCAGAGCTCAAACTGTTTATTCAACGGTACAATAGTATTTTTCTTAAAATAAAACTTGTTTAAAAATGCACAGATTAATAATAGCTCTAGTATTTCTTGTAAGTTTTTCCTTCGTAGCAGCAGTGCCTTTAAATGGTAAGTGATTTTATCTCATCAGGATTCCCAGTATCTTTTATGGTAACAAAGAGAATACGTGGCAAGCAATAAGTACATTAACTAATTAATATTTACTCCATCGGAATCATTTATTACATCTCCATTTTTGAGTCCCAAAAATATTTTAGACGCAGACGAAGACATAAAGCAAGTCGTATCAGACTTGAACACGAATCGAACCCGCGACCCTTTGCAAACTTTAAATATGAAGTACATAAGTAGGTGGGTAGTTAGGTGTCTTTTATATTATATCACTTTCCTTTAAATAAAGCCATTCTCATTCTTTTTTATGAGCCTAACTCCAGTAGAACTGAAGCGAAACCTTGAACTTGAGAGATGGGTTATCTATTGGAATTAATATATTTAATAATCATAGAAATTCTCGAATAATCTTTAATTGTAATGTGTAATTGTAATAATACATATTTTATTGTGTGTTTAATAATATAGGTACGTCAAAATATGTATTAGGTAAACTTGCAATTTTATAATACATAAAGTTATTTATGTATGAAAGAACAGGGGTACCTTGATGCGATTGCCTCTAAGTGTCTTCCATGCCTTGTAAAAGAATTGTATATAATTCTATTACATGGATATGTCCTTTTTTTTAGCTAAACATTAGTACAGGTTGCTATATTTTATAAAATAATAAAATCATTTTTAAAGTCGACTTTAAACCTTTTACATATTATTAGATATAATCTACCATATAAAATATAATCGGGAGTTTATTAGGTACTTACATGAATGTTCTACTAATAATAAACTTTTTGAAGATTACATATCTATTAATTATTAACTTAATAACAAAATTATGGTTAACATACTAATTGAAGATACCTAATAAAGCTGTTAGTTCTGCCTACTGCTCATCAAAACAAAAATATTTTATCTTATGATAACATAATAATTATGCGTAGGTATGATTACTTAAGCGTAAGATACTTGTAATAAAATTGCTACTAATATTGAGAAAATTCCAGCTATATAAATGTAAATAATATACATAGCTCTACTGAATTTCTTCTTTGGGCAATATAGTCGAGCGATTCATTCAATTTACCATCAAACCTAATCACACAATATGTCAATAACAACAATCATACTTGAAGATACTTTTACTACCTTTCGTGTTTCAGGACTGAACATCCCGTCAGAGTGCAATGACAACGCTTCCTTCGCCGACTGTGAACTCATAGTGCGCAGCAAGTTCTGCCAACACCGTTACTATTCTACGTAAGTTTATCTTTTAAAGCCAGGTTCATATAATATAACAACGACAGGGAAGGAAAGTTATGAAACGAAAGACAGGGTAGGTCTTTAACTAGCATTTGTTCGCCGTCTTCTTTCTTTGTAGGCTAACATAGCGCTCGATGTCGTGTCTCACTCAATCTCAACTCATATGACTTAGGGCACGCGATCTCGATTCATAAGACAACGCTACAATGCAAATCAGACTTTAGTAACTAAATGGTGTTCTATGTAGTATATGTATACAGTCTCAAGTCATTGAATGGTGTTCTATGTAGTATATGTATACAGTCTCAAGTCATTGAATGGTGTTCTATGTAGTATATGCATGCAGTCTCAAGTCATTGAATGGTGTTCTATGTACTATATGCATGCAGTCTCAAGTCATTGAATGGTGTTCTATGTACTATATGCATGCAGTCTCAAGTCATTGAATGGTGTTCTATGTACTATATGCATGCAGTCTCAAGTCATTGAATGGTGTTCTATGTAGTATATGCATACAGTCTCAAGTCATTGAATGGTGTTCTATGTAGTATATGCATACAGTCTCAAGTCATTGAATGGTGTTCTATGTACTATATGCATGCAGTCTCAAGTCATTGAATGGTGTTCTATGTAGTATATGCATACAGTCTCAAGTCATTGAATGGTGTTCTATGTACTATATGCATGCAGTCTCAAGTCATTTAATGGTGTTCTATGTAGTGTATGCATACAGTCTCAAGTCATTGAATGGTGTTCTATGTAGTATATGTATACAGTCTCAAGTCATAGAATGGTGTTCTATGTAGTATATGCATATAGTCTCAAGTCATTGAATGGTGTTCTATGTACTATATGCATGCAGTCTCAAGTCATTGAATGGTGTTCTATGTAGTATATGCATACAGTCTCAAGTCATTGAATGGTGTTCTATGTACTATATGCATGCAGTCTCAAGTCATTGAATGGTGTTCTATGTAGTATATGCATACAGTCTCAAGTCATTGAATGGTGTTCTATGTAGTATATGTATACAGTCTCAAGTCATAGAATGGTGTTCTATGTAGTATATGCATATAGTCTCAAGTCATTGAATGGTGTTCTATGTAGTATATGTATACAGTCTCAAGTCATTGAATGGTGTTCTATGGAGTATATGCATGCAGTCTCAAGTCATTGAATGGTGTTCTATGTAGTATATGCATGCAGTCTCAAGTCATTGAATGGTGTTCTATGTAGTATATGCATACAGTCTCAAGTCATTGAATGGTGTTCTATGTACTATATGCATGCAGTCTCAAGTCATTGAATGGTGTTCTATGTAGTATATGCATACAGTCTCAAGTCATTGAATGGTGTTCTATGTAGTATATGTATACAGTCTCAAGTCATAGAATGGTGTTCTATGTAGTATATGCATATAGTCTCAAGTCATTGAATGGTGTTCTATGTAGTATATGTATACAGTCTCAAGTCATTGAATGGTGTTCTATGGAGTATATGCATACAGTCTCAAGTCATTGAATGGTGTTCTATGTAGTATATGCATACAGTCTCATTTCACTGAATGGCGTTCTATGAAGTATATTTTAGGCAGTTTTCATTCAGCTGTGTTTCGAGCGCGCTTTGAATACAACGCCAAGCAATGCCAATTCCGTAGTCATCTGGACGGCAAAGCCAAATTAGCTTCGAAAGAAGCTGGGCGTCATAAATAGAGCTCGGCAATAATTCAAGCCGGCCCAAATTCTAGCACTCTGCAAAGCGCAGGTCCGATCACAAATGGATTATTGCTGTCATCTCTGGCCTGGCGCACTACAGTATCAGCTCGAACCATTTGACCGAATTGTCAAGGACCCAGTGCTCTGTGAACGTCTCGATCACGTGGCGTGGCGAGGAGATGTCGCTTCATTGTGTGTCTTCTACCGCATTTATCACGGAGAGTGTTCCGAAGAGCTTTTTCACCTGATTCCTGCCGCCAAATTCTACCTTCGCACGACACACCACAAATAAGGATATCATGCCCACCATCAGGATGTGTGGAGGGTTCCTCCACAGTGCGATTTTCAAGGAACTTTCTTCCACGTACAACAAAAGCTTCCTTCTGCGGTTTTTCTGCAACGATACGACGTGGGTACCTTCAAACAAAGCACGTGCACCTTCCTTAAAGGCCGCAACGCTCCTGTGATTCCTGTGGTGTTGCAAGAGAATGTAGGCGGCGGTGTAACACCTAGTGTTAGGCAATCTTAACACGGTGACCCGTACGCTCGTTTCTCCTCCTATTCCTATTTGACATCTCTCAAAATTTTATCATGTAGTAGCTTAGCTGTAAGTTTTCCAAAAATAATACATAGTATATGTATTTAATTCTTTAATTTTTCCATCTAACCAGGTTTTGTTGTAAGTCATGCATGAACGCTGGCCATATTGATCCGACATCAATATTTGAAGAAAGGGTGGAGGACAGAGATGTTTCAGGACTGAACATCCCGTCAGAGTGCAATGACAACGCTTCCTTCGCCGACTGTGAACTCATAGTGCGCAGCAATTTCTGCCAACACCGTTTCTATTCTACGTAAGTTTATCTTTTAAAGCCAGGTTCATATAATATAACAACGACAGGGAAGGAAAGTTATGGAACGAAAGACAGGGTAGGTCTTTAACTAGCATTTGTTCGCCGTCTTCTTTCTTTTCTTTGTAGGCTAACATAGCGCTCGATGTCGTGTCTCACTCAATCTCAACTCATATGACTTAGGGCACGCGATCTCGATTCATAAGACAATGTTACAATGCAAATCAGACTTTAGTAACTAAATGGTGTTCTATGTAGTATATGTATACAGTCTCAAGTCATTGAATGGTGTTCTATGTAGTATATGTATACAGTCTCAAGTCATTGAATGGTGTTCTATGTAGTATATGCATGCAGTCTCAAGTCATTGAATGGTGTTCTATGTACTATATGCATGCAGTCTCAAGTCATTGAATGGTGTTCTATGTACTTTATGCATGCAGTCTCAAGTCATTGAATGGTGTTCTATGTACTATATGCATGCAGTCTCAAGTCATTGAATGGTGTTCTATGTAGTATATGCATACAGTCTCAAGTCATTGAATGGTGTTCTATGTAGTATATGCATACAGTCTCAAGTCATTGAATGGTGTTCTATGTACTATATGCATGCAGTCTCAAGTCATTGAATGGTGTTCTATGTAGTATATGCATACAGTCTCAAGTCATTGAATGGTGTTCTATGTAGTATATGTATACAGTCTCAAGTCATTGAATGGTGTTCTATGTAGTATATGCATACAGTCTCAAGTCATTGAATGGTGTTCTATGTAGTATATGCATACAGTCTCATTTCACTGAATGGCGTTCTATGTAGTATATGCATACAGTCTCATTTCACTGAATGGCGTTCTATGAAGTATATTTTAGGCAGTTTTCATTCAGCTGTGTTTCGAGCGCGCTTTGAATACAACGCCAAGTAATGCCATTTCCGTAGTCATCTGGACGGCAAAGCCAAATTAGCTTCGAAAGAAGCTGGGCGTCATAAATAGAGCTCGGCAATAATTCAAGCCGGCCCAAATTCTAGCACTCTGCAAAGCGCAGGTCCGATCACAAATGGATTATTGCTGTCATCTCTGGCCTGGCGCACTACAGTATCAGCTCGAACCATTTGACCGAATTGTCAAGGACCCAGTGCTCTGTGAACGTCTCGATCACGTGGCGTGGCGAGGAGATGTCGCTTCATTGTGTGTCTTCTACCGCATTTATCACGGGGAGTGTTCCGAAGAGCTTTTTCACCTGATTCCTGCCGCCAAATTCTACCTTCGTACGACACACCACAAATAAGGATATCATCCCCACCATCAGGATGTATGGAGGGTTCCTCCACAGTGCGATTTTCAAGGAACTTTCTTCCACGTACAACAAAAGCTTCCTTCTGCGGTTTTTCCGCAACGATACGACGTGGGTACCTTCAAACAAAGCACGTGCACCTTCCTTAAAGGCCGGCAACGCTCCTGTGATTCCTGTGGTGTTGCAAGAGAATGTAGGCGGCGGTGTAACACCTAGTGTTAGGCAATCTTAACACGGTGACCCGTACGCTCGTTTCTCCTCCTATTCCTATTTGACATCTCTCAAAATTTTATCATGTAGTAGCTTAGCTGTAAGTTTTCCAAAAATAATACATAGTATATGTATTTAATTCTTTAATTTTTCCATCTAACCAGATTTTGTTGTAAGTCATGCATGAACGCTGGCCGAAATTTGAAGAAAGGGACAGAGATCACTGGAAGTAACTTAGTTCCTGCGAATGACACTACACTAATATAAATTAAACCTTATATTAATTAACTTATGAGAAACAACTTAATACAGCATAAGAATGTACTTTGATTCACTTTTTGATCTTTTTAGATTATCTTTATTAGATATATTATCAATTTGATCTATGTCATGTTATTCACTAAATTATAATAATGTTAAATAACAATATGTATAATAATAATATTTAAGACTCACTACTACACGGTCACATTATCTCTGGACCTCGCTGGAACGTGAAGCTCCATCCCGTACCTCTTTCACCCCTGTTGCGTCAGTACGGTTTGCAGTTTCATGACCGTTAGGTGTACCTATGTCGTGATATGTTCGTGCTATAACTGCTTTGCTTTTGTTGTTAATAGTTCTGTAGTCTATTAATTTATGTAAAAAAATATTTTTATACTTAATCCAGATTCATTCATTGATTTCCCATAATAATAATTATCAGCACACAACACACATTAACATCAATCTATAATACTGACAAAATAAATATTTTTTTAATAATTCGTAATAACAATATCCTAGTGATGCTTGTTTTGCACACCGCGACCGTAACAAACCAACGATGTGACGTCATGCAACAGGTACAGAGATATCCGGTAACCGGGTAGCAATCCATTGTCATTCTGTCAATTATATTATTCTCATAATTATATTTTACTGAAATAAAACAAAATAATGCTGTAACATAAATTTTATTTACATCCCAAATTTCACAGTTAGTATATAAAACAAAAAACGAAATTGAGTCGGGCCGATATAACCGCCCACGAAGTACAGTCAGCAACAAAAGCGAGGCAACACGCTCCACGTTACTGCACACAATTGTAGACCCAAAACCGTTCATTTGTAGCTTATAACTGAACTCTTGTTTATAAAATTTGTTTTAATATAACTTTAAAAAAATACTCGTCAGATTTAAATAACAACTCTGGGTTCATGCAATATCAATCGTCAATACAATATAAACTTGTCATAGAATATAAGTAGGCAAATTAGATCTGTCGACTACAATGACGTTCTATACATATAGACAAATCACGTCGCATAAAAACAAAGCCAAATATGGAACATGCCACAAATTACATCATAATAAGCTAAGATACTATACATTGCTGCCTTTACTCCAGTTGATTGAAATATCATTTGTCAATAAGCAGCAATGTAAAACATTTATTCAGTTCAGGTTTGATTCGGACAGTGACAGTTGACATACGACTAAGAAGAAAAGTGTGCTTACATTATCTTTAAGCACACTTTTGCCGTTCCGCTATCAGACTGCGAATGATACTTCCTTATGTGTGTATAGAACGTCATAGGTTGATGATGTATCACATTATTTGCTCTTGTAACCAAGCAATCAATTCATTTGTTTATCAACTGTCAACCACTGATGTTTGAACAACCAGTATGGTAATTAATGTTTCACTCTTTCGTAGTCTGAGAATTAACCGTTCAAATCTACTCGGTGGTAAGCCAAATATAACATTAGAAGCTTTCTTAATCAAGGAATGTGTTAATGATGCAATGATAACGAAGAACGGTTGGGAACATTTACTTAAAATAATCCGCAAGCAATGTGCGGAGGGGTATCGAATCATAAATAATTTAGGAACATAGATATTATACTCATTAGATATATAGAAATATAAAACATGACTAATATGCAATTGCTTAACAGACAGATCTGACACAGATATTGTTTGTGTACTGAATAGGTTAAAAGATGAACTTATATTCATTTCATTTTGACATCATTCTGTTTTTATGAAAATGCTCATGGCAATAATCTTTTTTTTTAAATGTCGATAAAAAAGGAAAGTGCTAATAACCATTTTAAAGTTATAGCTTTATATTGGCACAAAACCAAATGCAAAACAGTAAGGAATACAACCCAATAAAACTTTTTTCTAATTCCACCACAATGATAAAATTGCACTACATGGAAAATACTACAGAGACAAAAATAAATATTTTCCCATGCCGATAAATCACGAGAGGTCGAGTTGTTCTTCGACAATAACAATAGTGATGCGTTGCGCAAAGTTAAGTTCCCCAAATGGTCTTACACATTTCAATGAGAATTTCTTGCAAGTTTTAATATTTGAAAACATTACAATATTTCATCGGGACAACATGCTGGTCCCGCCACCAAATTGGTTACGTAACCAAACGGACACCAGATGAGCAGCTCTTAATAGAGCGGTTTACATTAAATGTAACCAACTAAGTTGGTAGCGGCGACTGGTTGAGCTACCATGGTGTCACAATGAAATAATATAGCCCTTACTGTCATTCCTACATCAAATAAAACATAATCATTGATTTGGTAGCAAACAGTGATTGACACATCGGAACCACAGATCTGGACTCGAACTGATCGACACCAAGCCGAGGTATCACGATTAAGATGATTGCGGACTACGTCTGTACATAGTTCACAAAATGTAATTATAAATTTTAAAACAACATCATACAGCGTCTACTGTACACCGCTAAATACATCTTAAATACAAAATTTAAACTCGATACACAATATATGTACAGTAAATTATAATTTAAAACGTTTATAATATATTACATACTGTATAATTAATATGAAACCAGTGATTGAGTAAAACATCTGCTGGACACTGATACTGGTTACGTATATGTACACTCGGCTTTATGTAATAGACTCTTAATGTATGTGGGGGATACAGTACAGAGTCGTTTTAAGGTCGTCGTACACTTATACCATAGCGCTCTCGCATAATAGCAAAAGGAGCATTTGAATGATGATATTATAATATCAATAGCAAATAAAATATAGCTCGATGGTTCACCTCTTGCTATCCGTGTGGTACGCTCGCATGTAATGCGGTATAATGTGCAAAAACCCTAAACAAACACGGGGTAGCCAATCTCCGGCTACTTCCCTACCTCGAGCGAATGCTTGTGTACGCCATAAAATAACTTATCGGGTCTGTGAGCTCGTTATAATATCACAATACATGTTAACTAAAAGACACGCTAAACGCTCGCTTAACTCACCTATGAAACAATCAAAACAGAAATACAAATAATTACAAGCGCATGGATCGCGACGGCTATATTGTTGTTGTCTCAACTCAGCAAGGATAATAATAATAATATACATAAATTACGATTAACTACGTGTCACTAACATCTTTACATATATAAAGGGCGCCCTACACACTGGTCGGAATACACATATTGGAGAAACACGAACTATTAAGGACAAGCCAGCTTTATCATTCCAACACGAGCAGTAATTACGTCCACGTCAAACCTTAGTTACATTTTTTATTAACAACAGTTTGTGCTGAAACTGGATCGTATGCGCCCAAGAACTAATCTAAATGCAACATCCACGTACTCGTAGTGTTCAAACTAAATATTTGCACCAATTATTTAGTCCTTCATCTCCAATGTTTCCCACGATAAGATAAAACGGGAATCATTGGAGATTAATTAACATATTTTTTATCTGTTTTTACAAGTACGAAAAGATCTTTATTCTGGACAGGCACAATCAACTCGCGAACTAACTTAGGATTATGGAAACGTTCATCTACTTTAACGGGTTATAAAAAAGTTAACAAAATTTTTTTAAGTGACAAATTGAATAATGTCCATACAAACATGTATTAAACTGTGGGTGTCGCGAGTGGGTGTCGCGAGTAGGTGTCGCGAGTGGGTGTCGCGAGTTGGTGTCGCCAGTTACCGTCCACCCGCTCGTGAGTGGTATCAGCTGTCGTCCGCAGTCCGCTCAGTCCACCACCTCGGACACGATCTTCTCCATGTCCTGGTCCACCACGTCGTCGTCGTGCGGCGGCGGCGAGGCGGGCGGGCTCGGCGCCAGCAGCGCGGCGGCGGCGGGCAGGCGGGGCAGCGGCGCGGGGCCGGGCGCGGCCGGCAACTTGAACGGCTCGTCCAGATCTTCGAGGCCGGCGGGCACCGGCAACTTGGCCAGCTCCTCTTGTAGCTTCACATAGTGCCGCTGCAATCAAATTGTTTACTTGAAAACTAAGCAAATAAAACAAAACGAATAGTGTGCTAACTAATAGTATGCTAGCTACCAGTGTACTAACTAAGAGTGTGCTAACTAATAGTGTGCTAACTAATTTGTTAGCTAACAGTGGACTAACTAATAGTGTGCTAACTAAGAGTGTGCTAACTAATAGTGTGCTAGCTAACAGTGTACTAACTAAGAATGTGCTAACTAATAGTGTGCTAGCTAACAGTGTACTAACTAATAGTGTACTAACTAAGAGTGTGCTAACTAATAGTGTGCTAGCTAACAGTGTACTTACTAATAGTGTACTAACTAAGAGTGTGCTAACTAATAGTGTGGTAGCTAACAGTGTACTAACTAATAGTGTACTTACTAAGAGTGTGCTAACTAATAGTGTGCTAGCTAACAGTGTACTAACTAATAGTGTGCTAACTAATTTGTTAGCTAACAGTGGACTAACTAATAGTGTACTAACTAATAGTGTACTAACTAATAGTGTGCTAGCTAACAGTGTGCTAGCTAACAGTGTACTAACTAATAGTGTGCTAACTAATAGTGTACTAACTTATTGTGTACTTACTAATTGTGTGATTGGAATGGTTACTAGTTATTGTTTTAATATTCCTCATTTATTTTCATTACATGCAGAAATAATCGTGTTTGTGCTAATTATAATCGAACAACCGAATTTTAATTCGAACTCTGGAAACTCAACGAGAAAATTTTATTGATATACATGTTCTCAAAACTAAAAAATAATGAGTTGTGATAAACCAGAAACGAGTTATCACTTGACCGTTTTGAATAAGTCTGAAGGATGTACTGGTAAAATGGCAGGTTGAGTGCTCACCTTGAGTGCGCACAGGTTGTGATTGATGGTTCGGTGTGTCCGCTCGTCCCCGCTCTGCCCCTCGAGATCAGTGATCCAGTTCGCAACGGTTTGCATTATCTCGTTCCGTTTTATCCAAAAGTGAGTCTGTATGACCTGCAGGAACAAACAACTTCGATTAAGCAAATTACTTCATAATTTATCTCGAGTAAACTGAACAAGGTCTTAACAAAGTGCAACTACACAATATGAGACTTCAGAATCTAAAAATTACATCATAATCATATTTTGTCATCCCGCAGTGTCTATAAATTTTGATTCAAATAAATTTTGGCATATTTCTGTTTATAATTTGTTACTCCATAATAAAGACTCATATGGTAAAAAGCTTTTAGTTTCCTTATTTGAAAAGATATGCTGATATTGAAGAACACGGTTTATTAGTTTTTAGTTAGTTACGGAACAATCACCTGGTCACACTTTACATCCTGTATAACTGAATAAAGTCCTCGAATGGCTACCACGGAAAACGCAGTGTTGGCAGCCCCAGAGAGATGGACTGACGATCTAGTCAAGATTGCATACATTGCTGGAATACATTGGATGAGGGCATCGCAGGACCGATCGGCGTGGAGATCTTTGGGGCAGGCCTTTGTCCAATAGTGGACGTCTTCCGGCTGATGATCATGATGATGAAATGAATAGAATATAGTAATGAATAATAAATAACTAGAGAGGAAGTACCTCCCAGAAGCAGGGCTCGGGCGAGCGCAGCTGGTCGAGCATGGCCCAGCGCACGCACGCCTGGTAGATGTTGGAGTTGTACTCGAGCGAGGCCAAGGTGCCCACGCACGTGCCGCGGCTGCGCTCGTACCCCGGCTCGTTGAAGTACGGCTCAGGCACCAGGATCAGCGACTGGATCGACACCAGCACCTGGACATACAAACATCATATCAAAATCACTTTATGGTACATTTAGTGCTCGACCGACGGTCAGAGCTGATATCGGTCGAGCCTAACGCGTATCATACGCGCTGACCATGTTGCGTAGTGCTCAGCTGACAGCAAACTTGATTGCGGGCCCGTGATCAGGACCTGCCAATGGAAACCAGTGAACAGCCTGCTGACAATCACACCACCTATATACATATATACAGGATGTAATCGTTAATTGTGACCAGGCGATTATTCTGTAACTATGACAGAATAAAAAAAAATAACTGATTGCCTAATCAGTAAAATGACATCAATAACTTTTTTTTAAATCAAACGGGAAATATCCAAAACACTTACACACATTTGGTATGGGATAAGTAGAAAGGTTTTAGTTTCCTTTTTTTAAGGTTAACGATAATACCCTGTATTTTCAACTCCTAGGAGCTATAAAGTCGACTCCAATTCGGATTAACACACATACGAGTCCAGAGGGCATACCATCAACTTTTAATAAGCGATGCGATTCCGATGCAGTTCAGTTTAGGTACCTAAACTGAATCACTAAAATTCGTACCATGAACTGCCTTTTACTGAATGGCGCTTAGATCGCTTATGAAGAATGAACGAAATAAATTTGTCTGTGGTCCGCGGTGAGAGAAAGAGATGACGCTCTACAGTCGTTGCATAAGTTTGTTTCTCTTACTCGAACCATATGCGTTGCGTTTCGAAACCTAAAATGATATGATTTTAGAGGTTTTTTTTGCGTAGAAAATACTACAAATACATTTTAAAATTGCGCTTTATAACGTCAAATTATAAACCATTAAGCCCTTTTTTGTAGTTATTAAATATCAGTAATATAAATAAATATTGTTCTTTGAATTACTAATTAAATATTTGCTTAGCTGTTTTCGTAAAAATAACGAGTTATGAACGCACCTCCATTGATGTTTGATTTGACAGCACGATAGAGTTCATTTTTTTTAATTCGTTCTTGCGAACAGGCTATAGCCCGGGCCCTTACTGCATCGTCTGTAACCAAAAATGAAAATACAAAATTTTCATTTTTGGTCATCGCATCTTTCATCAATAAAATTTTCCATTTCTATATGTTTTCCCTATTTTTCAAAGTTATTAACAACACGATGATTCACTTTCCTCTAAGTAGTAACTTTTTTCGAATCGCTCACTTTGACACATAAGCTATCCAGTTTATATTGAAATATTACCTCATGTACGAATGAATGAACGAACTAAATCAGTTTGCGATTCACTTGATATATTTTTTGACATCCAATTGACATCACTGCGATTTAATCAGTTGATTTGGCGTCAGCCTAAATTAGATAGCTCTAATCAGGTCGTGGTACGAAATAGCAAAGCAGGTTATTTTAGGTTGTCAATTGAATCGCAATAAGAGTTCATTGCAGGCCCGCAGAGTCCGAATAGTGTTTGTCTCCTCACACAATCACTGAAGCAACAATGAAATATTTGTTTCGGGTTGCACTAGTGATTGGTAGATTGTCGGTCGCACATGTTCAGATAGTGAGGATGATATTTTAGTTTGTCGCCTATGGGTTCTAGTGCAGAAATCGCATCAAACATCTCTTCAGACGTCACCACACGGTGACCAGAGAGGCGAGAGTACCTTCATGATGTCCAGGCGGTCGGTGTCGGTGCGCACGAACACGGAGGAGGAGTACGAGAGCGGCAGGCTGGTGGCCAGGGTGGCCGCCTCCTGCGCCAGGCGCTTCATGCGCGCCGGGTGCGAGCGCTGGCCCGCCGCGCGCACCGTGCCCTCGAAGTGGTACGGCACCGTGAACTTGAACCCGCCCTCCCCGTCCTCCGATATCATCTCGAATGTTTCTGCGGCACCCGACAATATCAATAACAAGACACATCACACACGATAACGCATTTCTTTTATGAAAATAAGGGACGGGACGAGGAAGACGTTCAGCTGATGGTAATTGATACGCCCTGCCCGTTACAATGCAGTGCCGCTCAGGATTCTTGAAAAACCCAAAATCTCCGAGCGGCACTACAATTGCGCTCGTCACCTTGAAACGTAAGATGTTAAGTCTCATTCCCCCAGGTATTTCACTGGCTAAGGCACCCTTCAGACCGAATCACAATAATGCTTACTCATTACTGCTTCACAGCAGAAAAAGGCGCCGCTGTGGTTCCCATAATCTAGCCGGCATCCTGTGCAAAGGAGCCTCCCACTATGTATGAGAATGTAGTGTTATAGTACTCACCAAACTGCATGGTGCGCATCAGTTCGATATACCTCGCCTCCCGACTCGCCCCGTATATGGACCGCGCTAGTCCCACATTGTCGGATTCGTTTTCTGAACGACACATTAACGCAGATGTTGCCTGAAATCAGTATTCATATAATGCAATCTCCAACAGAATGCTAAATTCACTCCAAAAGCCATGCCCTCTACAGGGTATCATCCCGAGACCATGCTTGATTTATAAATAATATATAGGGTGTATGATACGAGTTATATATACGTACTTATATATTAACTTATACATAACATCAAAATAAACATTCAAATTAACATCTTATTTAATGGCAGTAATGTTCGAAGTCACGAGCGAGTCGGACGCGAACTCGAGGCAAGAACATTTTGTATCAGCAGTTTAGTCATTATTTAGCAAAATGATATAAAACGTCGAGTTGGTTACACAATTTTATTAATTTAAATAAGTACTTATCTCAAATACGACAGTCCATCAACATCTCATTTTAAGTTTGGATAATATGCTGTTATTTACAGTTTTCCACTGACCCCTATCATTGCGTGGCGTTGTATTCAAAGCGCGGTCGAAACACAACTGTATGAAAACTCTGCCTAATAGACGCGTTTATTGTAAGTCAATGTTGTAGCTGTATGATTTATAAATAGAGACGGGTTATCACAAAAGGATTAGATACCTGAATGTCAGCTATGAGCGAAGCGAGTCCCTCATCCTCTTCCGATAAGTCAGAGTTACTCGATGTACTGAATCTTTGGCTATACGTCATCTTTCCAAATATGTTCTTTTTGCTCATTCTGTAACATGCAATCAAATGATGGTTGGTTGGAATGGTGGCACGACAAATCGATGTGATAGGCCTGATAGGTTATGTGGTAGCCTGTCAAATCAAATCAAAATCACTATTCATATAGGTCAAAAGTTTTCTTTTCTTTTTATATCAACCGCCACTTCGAAAAGGGTTGAGCTTTAATGAAAAGTCGTAAGAAGCTCATTGCCACTCTTTTAAATCAACATTTACAGCTTCATCTTTTTACAAATCATTTACAGCAACAAATATACTCAAACGTCAAATATTCAACGCCTAACACAAGTCAAAAAAAGAAAATGTAAAGGATTACAGAAAATCAAGAGTTATTGAGTACAGTAGATGCATCAATCCACACACATCGTAAATAGATAAAGGTATTTTGCGAGCATTTTATTATGACAAAAGATATTATGGAGTTTGTTTATGTGAATTAGTGACAATTTTTGTTCACTTCAAATAATACAGTATCATGACTGCTCCGGAAATAAATGGCACTCTGAGGGAGAAAAGAGCTTTAACAGTATTCCTTTTTTAGTTCTTTTTATTTCTTGTATATTTATATTAAGCGATAATTTTTTAATATCTTATCAATATATAAAATGGCAACATAAAAATCGTACCGTGATCAACCACGATCAGAAAGTGATGTTCCTGTCACACTGCGACTTATTATAAGTTAGTATGTCTCACTAGTGTGTAATAACGCCAGCGCTCATACTCTAACACAGCAGTATAAAAGCTTTTTGATCATGGAATAGAAATACGTACAAAAGCAGTAGAACCCCAGAGAAACACAAACATTTACTGCAACTAATGCTTTTCATTGTTTGTGTATTTAAAGTGCCGGCCCCACTGGGGGTCAGAGTTCCGATTTCTGCGTTCACTGTCACGCACACGTACAGCGCGATGTGGCGCGACATGTCCAGCACTACACACACACACACACTGGCCACTGGGGCCTACCTGAGCTTGGCCGCGTACGAGTTGGTGGTGCGGCTCATGCTGGCGAGCAGCGCGGGCAGCTTGCGCACGGCGGGCGCCAGGCGGCGGCAGCGGGCCGCGTGCAGCGCCCGCGCCGCGCGGAGCACGCACACGTACAGCGCGATGTGGCGCGACATGTCCAGCACTACACACACACACACACTGGCCACTGGGGCCTACCTGAGCTTGGCCGCGTACGAGTTGGTGGTGCGGCTCATGCTGGCGAGCAGCGCGGGCAGCTTGCGCACGGCGGGCGCCAGGCGGCGGCAGCGGGCCGCGTGCAGCGCCCGCGCCGCGCGGAGCACGCACACGTACAGCGCGATGTGGCGCGACATGTCCAGCACTACACACACACACACACTGGCCACTGGGGCCTACCTGAGCTTGGCCGCGTACGAGTTGGTGGTGCGGCTCATGCTGGCGAGCAGCGCGGGCAGCTTGCGCACGGCGGGCGCCAGGCGGCGGCAGCGGGCCGCGTGCAGCGCCCGCGCCGCGCGGAGCACGCACACGTACAGCGCGATGTGGCGCGACATGTCCAGCACTACACACACACACACACTGGCCACTGGGGCCTACCTGAGCTTGGCCGCGTACGAGTTGGTGGTGCGGCTCATGCTGGCGAGCAGCGCGGGCAGCTTGCGCACGGCGGGCGCCAGGCGGCGGCAGCGGGCCGCGTGCAGCGCCCGCGCCGCGCGGAGCACGCACACGTACAGCGCGATGTGGCGCGACATGTCCAGCACTACACACACACACACACTGGCCACTGGGGCCTACCTGAGCTTGGCCGCGTACGAGTTGGTGGTGCGGCTCATGCTGGCGAGCAGCGCGGGCAGCTTGCGCACGGCGGGCGCCAGGCGGCGGCAGCGGGCCGCGTGCAGCGCCCGCGCCGCGCGGAGCACGCACACGTACAGCGCGATGTGGCGCGACATGTCCAGCACTACACACACACACACACTGGCCACTGGGGCCTACCTGAGCTTGGCCGCGTACGAGTTGGTGGTGCGGCTGCGTTGTGATTAACAGTCTTAATTTGTTTTTGGGACCTACTACTGAATAAGTAGTAATTTATCTTTACCTAGATATGATGAAAATGTCAATGTCCGTTCACTTCGAAGAATTGATTTTTCTTATTATAATGTACCTTTACTTTGTCTTTTCATAGAAAGTGCCATATTGATATGTAGGATACTGTTCTTTTAAGACTTCATGGTACCTGATTACTAAATTAAGTCTACTTCGTCTAACCTGTTTTTTTATGATGGTCACCCTTACATTTACAATAATTATAAATGTCGAAAATACAGCAATTGAACAAGTTGCCAATTTGCCCAAGACATATTTCATAACAGCGAGTATTGACGGACATTGACGACCGATATAGCCGAATGGCTAGTGACCCTGACTACTAAGCTAGAGGTCCTGGGTTCGAATCCCGGTAGGTGCAATCATTTATATGATGAATAATGAATGTTTGTTTCCGAGTCATGGATGTTTATTTGTATTTATGTATGTTTAAGTAAGTATATTATATTAAATATATCATTGACTTGCGCACATAGTACAGGCTATGCCAGTTTGGGGCAAGATAATTTGTGTAAGAGTGTGTCAATATTATTATTATTATTGTAAACTAATGACGCCGTATGTAAAACGAAAAATAATGCGTTTTTGCCAAGGTATAATAATCATTGTATTTTTGATATATTGTAAAAATATCTTGTACCTTTTGCATCATATTATTTTTAGTATTTTTAGTAAATAGTGATCAAGTTTGGATTTTGGTAACAAACAAAACGTAACATAAATAAATATTTTGATATAAAAATGTTTTCACTTTTCAGCCAGTTGGCTGTGACATGATGATTGGATCAAACGCTAAAGAAGACAAATGCAGGCAATGCAGAGGTAACGGCACCCATTGTCACACCAGCACAGGAATCATCGACTCAAATGATCTCAGGAAAGGTAAATTAAAATATTTTCTTCCGGCTACGGTATTCGCTGTTATTATCTACAGAGAAATTGTTCTCTTTATTCGTGCAGACATTATCTACAATTTAGTCACTAAGAGCGCGTATTCGATCTGCGATGATAATTCCATGTTTTTGAGAGTCTTTCCAGAGCCTAAGTTAGAGTTTAAGTTTTAATTTAGGGAACTACAGAGTAAAATTATAATTTTTAATAACAGTTTTCTTAAACAGAAGGCAATTTCTTCGAAGCATTTCAATTTGCTATATTGATTTATTTTCAGCCTTTAATCCAGTGACACATAATTACATTACACACAATAACAGAAAAATGGCATTTATATATTAACAAAGCAATATTAAAAAAATACAAAATCGATTCACTTTAACTTTTTTTTACCAGAATTTGAATAGAAATATAACAAGAATATTTGTTGATGACACCAAATTATAGCTTCTATAATCTCTAGAATATCCGTAAACAACAACCCAATGAAAAGATGCAGCCATTTCACCTTCTGTAAAAAACAACCTATAGGGTTACCACGTTAACCAAGACTCGTGAATGAGAGTCACGGCTTGATCACTTGGCATTGTGTAGAGACGTCGCTTCATTGTCTTTATCACGGGGAGCGTTCCGAAGAGCTGTTTCACCAGAAAACTGCTGCCGAATTCCACTTCGCACGACATGCCACAAATTACGATACCATCCCATCCATCTGGATGTGTTGCGTTCCTTCACAGTGTCATTTTCAAGGAACTGTCTTTCACGTAAAAATTGAAATTTAGTTTAATCTGAAACGGAGTGTTCCGAAGAGCCGTTTCACCTGATTCCTGCCGTCAAATTCCACCTTCGCATGATACGCCACAAGTTAGGATATCATCCCCATCATCAGGATGTGTGGCGGTCCTCCACAGTGGGGTTTTCAAGAAGCTTTCTTCCACGTACAACAAAGCTGTAGAATGAGCTCCCTTGTGCGGTGTTACCGGGACCATACGACATGGGTACCTTCAAAAAAGTTCGTACACCTCTCTTATACTAAAGTGGCAATGGGCTGGACACATTTCTCAACTAACAGCTAGGTCATAGGTTCTCAACGTGCGCGATAATGCCCCCTTGTGGGCGTTTGATACTTTCGAGGGGGCAGTAGAAGACCCAGAGAATATTAGGGGGCACTGAGATGGCGCAGATGGGGCGTGGGTAGATTAAAAAATATAGTCTAAAAAGGCAAAAAAATACACGAAAATACTCTAGAAAAAAACATATACTAAAAGTGGGCGGTGAGCAAAATAAGGTTGAGAAACTATGAGCTAGGTGGACTATTTATACAGCACGTTAGGGACCTGTAAGAATGAGAAACGTGGGTAGACCTATAACGCATATAAGGTGCACCGCTGAAATTATACAAATTGGCGGAACTAACTAGCTGGAAACAGTAAAAAATGGAAAGAAATTAATAAACGTACATAGTTTATAAGGCAAATTATTTTAACTAACATAACAGAAAACAAATCATATTTGTATACTTATCTAAGTAACATACATACTCACTTAAAAAATGTAAAAAATTAAATGTAAAATTAAAATAAGGGTTATTGTTATTTTTATTACTATTAATTCAATATTTCCTTTTTATAAACCACAGGATATAACGACGTGCTTCTAATACCTGAAGGTGCCACAAGCATTGTGATTTATGAAGTAAGGGAGTCAAACAACTACCTCGGTAAGAGTTTATATTTTTATTTTAATAATAAGTTCCAGTGGGAGGATTCTTGCACTGCATGTTGGTTAGGTGTATATTACAGTCACAATACGGTAATAAAATAGTATTTAATGTTCATACTAGAGCGCCTGAATCAATGCACTCACACATACACACGATGTACACGACCGCTAAGCAATCTTTTACCAGTGGGAGGCTCCTTTGCACCGGATGCCGGCTAGATTATGGGTACCACAACGGCGCATATTTCTACTGTGAAGCAGTAATGTGTAAGCATTACTGTGTTTAGGGATGAAGGGCGCCGCCCGTAGCAAATAAAATAATTGTGCAAATGAGACTTGACAACTTATGTCTTAAGCGAATCACTACTGGCCTTCATTTTACATTCGTTTATTTATTGGCAACGTATTTTCTCTCAAATATAATGATATATTTATGTACAACTACAAATACCTTGTACAACTTCATTCTACGCCGATTTAGACTTGAGTTAGCGAAATAATTCATACTAAAATTCAAAGCTTCCGTGAAAAAAATAGTATATAATCTCATTGAATACTTCCAGCTATCAGAAGCAAGATCAAGGACAAATATTATTTAAACGGCGGATACCGCATCGACTTTCCGAGGAGTATTGTGATAGCTGGTACCCTGTGGCACTACGAGCGTTCGCCCCAAGGGTTTGCTGCGCCAGATAAGCTGACTACTCTCGGTCCCACCACAGAACCCTTGTATTTATCAGTAAGTTTAAATCTTTTATAGTGTAGGATAATATGGATAAACATTACGAGACTTTTATCTGTAAATAAATTTTCTGATATAGAAAAATGTTATTATTTTTGGTCCAAAGTCATCTAATACAGGAATAGGAGTACCAACTAGGATGGTCACTTGATGGCAAAGTAAGTAAAAATTCTGTAGTACATCTTCGTAATAAACAGGCGACGTGGGTAGAGAGGGGCGCTGCGGTGTGGGCTTTATTATAAATTAACTAGCTGACCCAGTAAACATTGTATTGCCATATAAAGTAACAAAAAATTCAATATTTTAAATTTTTGTGGTATAAAAAAATAGATGACGACCGATATTCAGACCTAACAAATATATCGTACTACAATAATTAATAAAATCAATTGCCATCTTATAACCCCATTGCGGATCTGTGGATGGAACAGAATAATATAAAAAAAGTGATTAAAAAACAGGGGTTGATTATAGAAGGGTGAAAATATGAAGTTGTATGTATTTTTAACGCTGATAAGATAAAAATATAAATATTTGTCAGAAAAATAAAAAAATTATATTTAGGGGTCACCCTTATCATTTAGGGATATGAAAAAAAAATTGATGTTGGCCGATTTTCAGACCTACCCGATATACACACAAAACCAGTCGAGAGAAGATTATTGAAGATTATTTTGAATAGCTTGTTCGGTCATTTCTAACAGGCTAGCTTCGGATAACGATCAAAACAAACTATCGAACTTGCAAAAAGCCTTGTCAATAAAACAAATCTAAAGATTTAGTTTGTACTTGCAATTACAGTAGTATAGTAAGCAAAACGAGTAATACTGCCTATTCTTATAAGCACAATATTTTTTTAAACAGAACTAGCCGAATCACAAAAGCTTTGCTGACTAATCAAAACGCCTTTTAAAAACGCCCCCATGTCATATCGTCCAGGAAACATCATACAGGAAAGCTCATTCCTGTTTGGTTGAAAGTGGGAGAACGTATCTTGAAAACCATACAGCCATTGAGTCTTAAGATAAGGGTTTTACTAGTGCCGAAGAATCTGGTAACAATACAACCTTAAATTCGTGCCAAAATTTATAAGCTATGCTACTTAACGTACTTACCGCTCAGCCAACCGTCCAATGATGCATCCTACTTAAATTTCGGTATGTTTGTCAGACTCTTTAGTCGAAACTGCGAGGTATTTTTCGGTTGAAATTAGAATTTGGATTTGTCAGGTTATCTGATGGAATATAATTAAATTATAATATTTTTCTGTATGTTTTTGTGGGAGGCCTTTATCCAGCAGTGGACGTCTTCGGGCTGATGGTGTATGATGTTTCTTTAGTCAAATATATACATTGTTATGGCGTGCGTGATATTGAACAGGCTTGTAAACTTGTATCTAAATGGGAAGAAGAAGAGATCATTTTATGATTCTATGTCAACTTTTATTTTTAGCTGCTCCTCGTTGATGACAATGTGGGTGTTCAGTATGAGTACAGCTTGCCGACCGCCTTGGCTCCCCGTCCGCATCAGCAATACAACTGGGTTCATGGTGAATTCACACCCTGCAGTGCTTCGTGTGGTGGAGGTATCACTAACACTGAAATAAAGATTATTTTTTATATACTCAAGTATCTTAAGCCCTCCATGATGTGTTCAAGAAGCGAACATTATGACCACATTTAAAATAGACTGTTTTGTTGGTAGAAATTTCTTATCTGTAAAAATGTTATGCTAAATAATAACATCGATTTCGATAGTTATTATTTCATTCAAAGGAAGATGGCGGGAATGGACCCAATAATTTAAAAATTAAGGAAGCATCTTACAAGTACAAGTTTATATTAATTATAAACATAAGTTTATACGATGTTTATATAAAAATATTGAAGCGCTAAGATATGGGAGTCAAAAGAAAGAAATTATTATAATTTATTAAAAATAAGTCATCTTTTACTAACAGAACGTTTTGAGCAATTGACATCTTCATATTTTGACATGACAGCCCTTGTCGTTATTTATTTATGGATTATTATGGATGTTCCGACTTCCGACACCATCGAACTATTGATACCTACTCAAACCAGTAGTAATTCACAATAAGATTCAATATGATTATTATTGTTTTTTGGTATTAAAATGAGTAGGTAACTTCTATGAAAGTATCGATACCTGCTTGAAAAAAGAATGAATTGTTAATACTCAATTATTAGCACTTTTTACTAATATCTTTAAATTTCCACTGCTGGCCGACCTGCCACATATCTTTTAGCAGACAGTAGGTAGGCATAGACATAAGATACAAATTATCGTTTAATAATTTTAGGGTTATATTTTACTTTTAGGTATATCTTTTTTCTCCCACTTTTTTAGGCTTAATTACGATTTGCGTTTTCTTAGTTTTGTTACATTCTACAATTATTAATAAGGTTCCATGAAGTGCGCCACTTCTTTCAGTCAATCCCAAAATACATGCATACTCGCTTCCTCCCTTCGAAGATCTCTGATAAACAAAGAAATTAATTGAAATGACTCCTATTCTAATATCAGTTAAGATGACGTTTAGTTGGAAATGAAATGTCAATTTGCAAACAAAGTTGACAAATGTTGCACGTAAGTAAGATATCGAACGATATGATAGTTGGGGCTGACTCTAGTTAGTCTCTGAAAAAAAAAACTATGATAGCTGCCAGAAAACTTTTCATTACCATTATAACCGGTTAAAATGTATGGTGCTCAGCAGCCTAGCGAAATTCTCTCTGACAAAAGCCATTCACTCTTGTATGAAACGTGCAGTCATATTTTATAGATTGACAGATGACAGCTATAATCTTGTAAAAAACAAACATAGCCGAAATCCACTTTGTTTTAAATCAAATTTTCGGTTTCAAACTTAGTCGGATTGTATATGCCATACTGTAATTACTACTATTTCAAACTTACGTTAAATGCCTGCACATTTCATAATAAACTAAATTTCAATTTTTAAATCATAATATGCGGCTCCTGAATGCATCGTGGAGGCTTATGATATGTGGGTAGGTAAAGTAGTGTATGTAACTGCAAATAATTAGGCATTAAAATACACGTGTGATGTTATTATAATAAAAATACTGACACACTCTTACACAAATTATCTTGCCCCAAACAAGGCACAGCCTGTACTATGGGTGCAAGACAACGATATATTTAATACAACATACATACATAAATGCATGTAAACATCCATGACTCTGAAACTACCATTCATATTCATCATATAAATTATTGCACTTACCGGCATTTGAACCCGGGACCTCTAGCTCAGTAGGCAGGGTCACTAACCACTATAAACCCACACTCATATTTAATGCTTTTCATTATGTATAGTAACATAAATTACTGTAATATAACAGCATGTTTGATTAAATGTCAATTTCTAATATTATCGATATCCATACTGTTCACATCACTAGTGCACTAGCAAAGTAAGTAATACATCTAGAAGCAGATCAGAGCAGAGGTAGCTTGCCGGCAATCACAACGCGAGAGCCGGCAGAGCAGTTAGGGTTGCCACTTCTAAGTTATTCAATCATAATATTTATAATCCAAATGCTTAGTAGGTATTAAGAGTTCACGTTTAAATTTAATAGGCATAATAAATAAAAAGTTACTAAACAGTCAAAGAAGCTTATGTGTGTTGTATAGAGAGGTAGGTGAACGAAGCTGCGAATAAATAAGTTCGATCAAAGATTCAATTCGTTCGTAGATTCGACGTCGACTAGTAAGGAAGTTGTTCTACTTACACGAAACCGCTCGCCTCGTGTTTTTTGTCATACATTTTGATAATTTTTCAATATTATTTATTTCAATTTTTGTAATTGCTAATCAGTTGGCAAACTTTATTTCTCATAATTCGATGTATACGAATAACTTAATCAAATTATATTATGCTTAGTACCTACCAATAAAATTGTGCGATACCAAAATATTGGATACAAAATAGAAGCAGAGTTGACTAATTTAAAACAAATTTTAGATAAAGATGCATTTAGTAAAGTTTTCACTAACGAGTGACTATTTTAGCCAATGCAATGGACAGCAGCAATAAATTTTGTAAGACTGTGTATATGTGCTATAGCCAATTCCAATAAAAAAAAATTAAGAAATACCAACCGACTTTAAAAAAAACCTATTCCAAAACATTATATTAAGCACTAAAAAGTAAAAAAATAATTGTGTATTTACTACAACTTAATAATGGACTTATTTCTAAAGTTCTCCTAAGTTAAATGAAATGAAAAGACTTCCTAAAAGTCAATCCAATAATTACGACAAAATAATGTAGTTACAATAATTATTATATTATTATTATTATTATTATTGTTACAATACAGTACAATTGAGAACCTTTTTTGAAGTCGATTAAAAATGATCGCCGTGCAATAAATGTTTCTTTTACAAAATTACGTAAAAATACATGTGTTATACTTGTACGTATTATAAGGTAGGTATTGTGATAAGTGATGGCATTGTAAGATACTCACGGGAGGCTTTGGTGTTTGTTCTTATGCTAAGCAAATACATGAATGGTGACGTCAAATGGTGTATTAGCACAGAATAGGTAATACTTACGTATGTATTAGTAACAGATGTTCCAGCTTAACAAATATTGTAGGTACTAGTATTTACCGCTTTTATCTCGTTCAATCAGGTTTTCAAACACGCAATGTGAGCTGTCGGTCGCGTGATGAACTAGATGAAGTAAAAGATAACCTGTGTGATGAAGGTCTTAAGCCACCTACCAACCAGAGTTGCAACACGGAGGTGTGCCCAGCGCACTGGGTGGAGGGACCTTGGAGTAACTGCTCGAAGCCTTGTGGAGAAGATGGAACCAGATCGCGGCAGGTTCGCTGTGAGCAGGTCATCAGTAATGGGTAAGCACGCATTTATCACATCAAATGGCGTTATTATAAGTGTAAATGTTAGTTTGTTACGCTTTCACGCATAAACTACTGTAACGATTTCGATTAAATTTAGTACAGAGATGGACTAGAAATTGGAAAAGGACATAGGCTACCTTTTATGGGTGGAGGTTTGAATAGAATTTTATCACAATCAAAGATGATACAATGAAACTTTGTATGCACTTGATAAGAAATAAATAAATATTAGTTCTAGCGTTTTTGAAATTTCGATGTGTGTGGGGATGAAAAAGGGGGCGAAAGAATCCAAGTTTTCACACCTAAAAAAATGCTCCCCAAAGTAACTATTCTACGCGGACGATGTTGCGGGTGAAAGCTAGAATTTATATATTTTTATGAAAATGCGAGAATAGACGAACAGGACGTTCAGATGATGGTGATTAATACGCCCTGCCCATTACAATGCAGTGCCGCTCAGGATTCTTGGAAAGCCCAAAAATTTTGAGCGGCAATACAATTGCGCTCTTCACCTTGAGACATAAGATGTTAAGTCTCATTTGCACAGTAATTTCACTAGCTACTGAAGGGCGCCCTTCAGACCGAAACACAGTAATGTTTATACATTACTGTGTTTAGTAATATATAAATTCAATTTCGACCAATATTTATGGACGATGTGGGATGGAGCCACAACCCGAGAGTCGCACAAACATACCAAGATTTGTAGATTATGCTGCATTCGGACGATTGGCTTAGTTAGAAGAGCGACGGGACGTAACCGCGAAGGCGGGTTCGAATCCCGCATCGTTCATAACTTTTCTTATAAATTATAAAAGAGATTAAACTTAATGAAGTGTGGCTTGAGATTATGCGAAATCAGACCATTTACGGAAATGACGAACAGAACTATTATTGTGGAGCCAACTAGAACTATTTCTGGTTGAAATATCTCCAAGTACTTTTTATATCCTGGTATTTAGGTGTTTGCTGTATCTCAGGCTTATTGGCAACAACAGTTCTGTTCGTGATGTTTAATCTTTCCCAATACTTTGTAGCGTGTATGCACAATACATATATAAAAGGCACATGCCATTAGAAAGATGAGAATATCTAGAATTACTATGTCTAATGAACTCACCTGAACGACAACTTCAAGCCTCGTTAATCAAGGACAAGAAAAGGTTCTATTGAGATTAATCTCAAATCAGCTTTTGAGATTACTATTTGCTTTTCAGATAAGCTTGGAATAACCAACTATTAAAGTACACTTACGCAAGGCTACCTATTGTTCCATAAGTGCATCATGTATTTTTTGAGGATGTGACTTCTAGCTTAGATTATTTTTACGTCTAGAATCTAGATAGAGCCTCTGCAATTAGGCATCGC